>NC_056743.1:1188066943-1188239443 GCF_019279795.1 Protopterus annectens | reverse complement strand
GTTGGCTTGACACAGTTTCATCCTTAAGAATGTGATTTTTCATGTCATTTGTCTCCCTTCACTCATCCTAAGAACAATCATCTGTCCTCATATCATGTTACATTTTCTAGATCAAAGGAGTCATCAAGTCAGCCTAATCTGCCGCATCTTCTCCATGATACATTCTCCACCTGCCAAATGCCCACTTAAACACTTCCTTGTATTTCCTCTCTACCATGTAATTTAGAAATGCATTCTATAGCTCCACAATTGCCTCAGTCAAGTAGAACTTTCACAGATCCTGGGTCCCTATAATTAGCTGCCTGTGTCCCCTTCCTTCCCTTCCATCATTATCATTTCAGCCAACCCCTTCAGTGCTCTGTCACATGTTCTGTGCACCCATATTATGCCCTCAGTCACCTCTGATTTCTTGTATGAAGAACTCTTGCTGCTCTAGTCTCTATTCATATTCCTCCCCTTTCATCCCATGCACCATTTTAGTGACTGTCCCCTGGATTCCTTCTAGTGCCCCAAATGCCATTTTTTATATAGTCTTCAGAACTGTACACAATACTCAAACAGCTGCCTAATAGGGGTGAGGATACACCCCAGCAATACAGTCTACTGCCCTCTTATTCTGCTGGTCCAATGTTGATGTGAGCAGACAACACTAAATGCTTTACTAGTCCTTTTGCCATCAGTTCCACTCATCAGCTAGTATAGTTCTCCAGGGTTGTTCTGGCCCATTTGTGATACTTCATTTGTTTGGATTGAACCTGAACTGGTACCTTTCAGTCCACTTGGTTTGCCTGTCCAAATGCTTCATTAGACTCTTCCTTAAATCCTTCAGTGCTGCAGCTAACTTTGTACTATCAGCGAAGAGGCTGTTCCTGGTGCTTCTCCCATCATGCATGACTGAAGTGAACTTACTGAACAGTGCATGACCCAGAGCCAACACCTGCAGTACTTCACTTGTCACTTTTCTTATTCATAATATTGGCCCTCTCTCCATCTCACCACAACCTCTGTGTCTTGCCAGTCTACCATGTGGAATTCTTGTTTCTTTTTCTCGATCCTACCCCGCCCTCTCAATTATCCTAGCAGCAGTCAGAGCACAACCATTTTAAAGGTCTTGGTGAAGTCCAGGTAGACACACCTTATAATACTTCCCCGTCAGTTTCTTCTCTAATCCAGATATAAACCTGGATTAAATATGACAGTTTCTTCTGGCCATGGAACCATGTAGATTGCTGTGATAGAGATTGTCCTATAAAAAAAGCAAAGCAGCCTCACAGGATTATTTCTGGGAGTCTTCCTGACACTGCTTCTGGATGAACCAACCTGTAATTCTCTGTCTCATTATTCTTGTTGTATTAGCCAGAGTGTTGCTGTCACTTTAAAATGGGAACATTGCTCTAAGAGCATATAGAAGCTTTATTATGTTAGTTAGTTCATGCTTGTTTCAGAGAAATCATATCACATCTTATCACAGGAATACAAGGCTAGTTGACCACCAGAGGCCATGAGTGCCTTGCTAATAGCCAGGGATGGAAAGGCCTGTTAGTCCACCACCAGTGTGACCTTTTCAAAGAAGCTTGCAAGATTTAGCAAGCATGACCTATCCTTAACAAATCTGAAATGTCGAGGGTCAAGCTTGATCAAATTTTTAATGTCCTTTTTTATCAAGTCAGTGATGATGCATACCATGGCTTTACAGACAAGACTAGTAAATCAAATGGGTATTTAGTTACCCAATTCAGTGATGAGAGTCATCCTTATGGAAGGGCATCAGTATCGCAGTGTGCCATGACTTCGTAACATATCCTGTTACAAGACTTGGGTTGAACAACTTAAAGAAGGGATCAGTAAAAGCCTGTCTGACACTATTAATTAGATACACTGCTATATTATTGGGACTGACTGAAGAGGTGTTTTTGGTCTTGGAGAGTGCTTGAAGGATATGATCTTTTGAGATAGTGAGGACAGAGTGGCTTAGGGATGTTTGGAATAGCAGTGATAGGTTCAGGGGAGAAAATGGCAGAAAACTTATTGGTTCCCATGATGGCAATGTCTTTAGGATTAGAATGGAAGAAACCACTACAAATAAGCTTAGAGCAGTGATTTGAATTATTCCTTAGTTTTCTAAAAGACATAAAGAAAGATTTATAATTATCTTTAGCCTCACAATTTAGCCTAGGTTCATGGGATTCCTTGCTGGTCTTTACAACTGCCTTCAGTTTCTTAGTGAAGCATTTTATATTGATGACGGAAGATTCTGGCCTTACAAGGTAATCTAAGCAGTTTATTCCATTTTTCCTATAATTTAATAATATAAGTTGACCAGCAGGGTGAATTCTTGTTGAATTTGCCACTGTATTTGGTTCTTGTGGGAACTGCTGAGCCAATGCATTTTTCTAAATCAGCATAAAGATCCTTGGTATAGGTGGCTGCATATCCTGTATCCACTTTTGGATTATCAGGAGTGAATTTTGAGATTTTACCATAGGATTGTAAAACATTTGCTTTTTCAAAGTCTGTATAGATGATGGTGTTAGCTACTAAGGAGGTGTATGCTCTGGGGGTAAGGTAATTCATATGCAGTTTGACATAACTAATGAGGGGATAACAAGGGCGGACAATGGTTTACTATCAGATGTTCAAATCAAACTCTGTCGACTGCACTTTTGCCGAACACGGAAATTCAAAAATGGTAATGTCAACAACCAAAAGCCAACCTAGGAATGGGTTTTAATATGGGTCAAGATAGGGGAGAGGTTTGTAGTTCGGCAATAACAGTGAACACTTATCTCGACCCATGTTAAAACTGTTTCTAGGATGGCTTTTGGTTGTCGAAATTACCGTTTTTGAATTTCCATGTTCGACTAAAGTGCAGTCGACGGAGTTTGATTCGAACATCTGATAGTAAACTCAGACAACATGTCAGGGCTGAGTTGGTGAGAACTATGTCAAGGATATTACCATCCGTGATGGAATTTTTGATGATTTGATCCAGGGAAATTTTATTATCACAGTTTAAGAAACATGCATACCCAACATAAAAATGTGTAAGGACTCCAGCCGATAGTGCGGGGGGGTGGGGGTTGAAGTCTCTGAGGATTAAAGAACCATCTCTTGTAGGGATACTTTTAAGGAATGCCAGTAAGTTTTCATGGTCCTGTGGTCCCATAGAAGGTGGATCAATAATAAACTATAAATTGAAATTCTGACTTACCTAATGTGAGTTGGATTTCAATGAGATCACTGTGGGGGTCCTGAGTTATTACTTTGGAGGGGATAAAATTCCTGGTGAACACTGATGAGCCAGAAGGCATGACAGGTACAGAATCCATGTATAAATGGGTGCTGTCATTTCATCTGAGTTACACTTAATTGCTCAATGAAACAATAAATGTTGTATAAAAGGAAAGCTGAGGTAAGCCCAAGTAAGGTGTGTTGCTTGACCTTCTTAATGAGGGATTTGATGTCCAGAACAGCACCTCTTGAAGAGAGATAGTGGACTGAATGAAGACCTGGAAAAAGAAGACCTCAAGAAGAAAATGGATGTTATTCCTATTGTAAGAATCAGGAAGAGAGAGCTATTGAGAGACAGACAGAAAAAGCGAGAGAGACCCACTGAAGGACACTGTATCATCCCTCCAGTACAACTCTTTTGAGTGTGTACCTTTAGCTCCTAGTGGGTGTGGCCTGGGCCTTTAAAAATTAAGCTATCACCTTACAACTCTAACAAATACTCATTGACAGAGGTCAAATATCAATATAATTGTGTTTGCCATCATGTATGCTTCAAGATAAAATATTCTGATACCTTGTATGTAGCATTGTTTTGGAATTATTAGTGCAAGTATGAACAAGTAATATCTGACGCCTAGAGGAGCAGTAGGAGATAACTGCAGATGCACCTGGAAGCGTCATTCGGAAGTAATATGTTACTGTATCTATGGTACTTGCACTGAACATTTTCAAGCCATAACACTTTTGTTTGGGGAAAAACCTGCATTTTTATCTTTTTGTACAGTAAACTATGCTGTTTTTATAAGACCGGTGCTCTCTATTTTCTTTAATATTTCATGCTGGTGGGATTCAGTGGGCATCCTTTTGGCAATTTTTTTCCATGCCAAACTCCCAAGATTGTACCTTCAATGTCTTCAAGAAGGCCATCTGTTTTTGGCAATAATTTTCCTCACCTTGAGAAGACAAACTACTGAAATAAAGATTATCCCCATTGGGAGAGGTGGAGTTCTGTGGTGCTTGCTGGGATCTTTTTATGTGCTTGTTGAGTACACCTGTGTGACTAGTTGGCATAATGGTTAAGGCCTTTGCCTCCCATGCACATGGTACAAGAATTGATACTGGCCTCTGGCTAATGTCTCTATGGAGTTTGTGTGTTCTCTCTGTATCTCTGTGAGGTTCCTCCCACCTCCTAAAAACATACGGAGTATTTCCATGGCAAACTCATCTAAGAATGGAGTTGTGTGCAGCAGCACAGACTCTAGATGGTGTCTGTAAGGGGAATAGTTGTATAGACTAACCACTTTCGGCATCAATTGTGCTGCTCAGTTTTCTCAAGATAGTTGAACATGGATCACAGACTGCACATTGTATCAGAGCTAGCCACTCGACAGTGCAAAAACTGGCTCTAGGTGAGTTAGTTGTGTTGACTAATGTCGCCAAAAATGGGCCTGTATATTCGCTGGCGGTAAGTGGTTGAGGACGTGATCTACTCTTTGCTATGTCAGAGACCCAAGCTAATGGTGGGAGGGGGTGTATGTGCCCCTATTGGCCAATGCATGCCTGTCATAAAGCCCAGCAGCCCTGGTCAGTATGCATTTGCCCAGCCTGAGTCACCTGGGATAGCTCTGTTGAGTGAAAACTGGATGTAAAACCAACCAATCTGCCAAACATGAACCAAGGATTGCTACATGCAGTATAGCTTCACAAACAGGACGTAGCTTGGAAGTGTTTAAAATGATGGTAAGGAGGAGACTGGATATCATATGTATCAGGAAATAAGATGGAAGGGCAATGCAGCAAAGTCACTTGGCTTAGGGTTCAGAGTCTTCTACTGAGGTGAAGGACAGACTAGAAATTATGTGGGAATTGCAGTAAGGGAGAGGTCTCAGAAGACAGTGAGGGATGTCATCAGACAGTAACAGACTCATGGCAATCAGACTCCACTGTAAGGCTAGGGCAATATTCATAATCTTAGCCTTTTCCCCAGAGTAAGGTTGTGATAGTGATGAAAATAGTGATTCAGAAAGCAGTTGCAGGACCTACTAGATAAAGCAGGACAGCATGAATTAGTGTTGATAATGGGTGACCTGAATGCACATACCAGGACAGACAGATCAGGCTATGAGGACTGCCTAGGTCTACTGGATAGTCACATGAAAGAAGGGCCATTCTAGACTTCTATCTAGCAAATGTCTTGATGGTAGCTAAGACATAGTTCAATAAGAGAGGCAGTCACAAGATTGCATACATGAGTGGCCAACATGCAACTCAGGTAGATTTCCTCCTAGCTTGGGTATAATCAGCAATTGCAAAGACAACCCACTGAAATACTTTGCCCATAGCATAAAATATTATTCACCACAATCAGGGGCATATAGTGGTCAGAGAAAGCTCTAAGGTTAACAGAGACTAGGCTGAAGACCTGGAAGTTGACTAGAGAGAAAGCACAAAAGTTCAAGGAATTACTCAGGGCTGTAGCACCTCAGGATGAACAGAAAATAGATAAGAGTTGAAGAAAAATGGCAATACCTCAAAACAGCATGTGTGAGGGCTATTGAACAGATATGCAGCTAAGCCTGGTATGGAAATAAGGTACATCAGAAAGCTGAAAGTAGAATGCTGAAATTCAGGAAGTCATCAAAAAAAGGACTGCAGGAAAAAGTAGGTGATAGAAAAGGCAGACCAGGCTAATTAGGAATACTGATTGGTTAACAAATAGGCTAAGAGAGGAGCTGCAATAACAAAGAAGAAAGCATCAGCGACACTTTGGAAGGTGATTGAGTATATGGCACAAAGAAACTCTTATCAGGTTGCAAGGCAAAGACAGAAAGATAAAGATAATAGTCAGACACCTTTCATAAAGAATGTCAGCAACTGCCTTTTCACCAGTCCACAGGACATCACAGGCAGATGGAAGGAATACTTCTAGCAGCTTCTGAATGAAGAAAACCCTTCTGAAGCTGTACTGTCCCAGACACAACCTACAATGAAAGAAGAGGAAGTGGAGCCAACCCAAGAAGAAGAAATAAGAACTGCACTAAGGAAAATTAAGTTAGGGAAAGCAGCACGTTCAGATGAGGACAAAGCAGCTATGATCAAGATGTTGGGTGAGACAGGGGAGAAATGGCTCCTGAAGGTTCTCATAGTAGCATGGAGAGAAAGGCATATCCCAGATGACTGGAGAATAAGCATATTAGGGACAGTGTACAAGAACAAAAGGGACATCTACAACTGTAGGCAGTACATAGGTATCATACTCCTGTCAAACTGCATAAAAGTTTGGGAGAAGGTGATTGATAAACAAATACACAGAGCAGTAGAAGGTAAAATGGGTGTTGAGAAGTTTGGATTCAGATCAGCATGCAGCATAACTGATCCAATGTTTGCAGTGCGACAGATAGTTGAGAAGAAACTGGAGATAAAACTGGGCATTCATAGACTTGGTGAAAGCATATGATAAGGTCCCAAGAAACCTGACTTGGGCAGTCCTGAGGTGGTTTGAAGTCCCAGAACAATTGGTAGAATTAGTACAAGCTGTGTACAAGGACCCAATGACTCCAGTATGAACAATGTTTGGTTTCAAAAAGAATCCTAGAGGGAGAAGATTGCATCAAGGTTCAGCTGTGAGCCCCCTGTTGTTCATACTGGTGACTGACTACATTAGCAAACCGGTCGGAAAAGACAAATCAAGAAAGTTACTATATGCAGATGCTGTGGTAGTGGCATTACAGGCCAACTCTGAACAAGAACCACAGTAAAGGATAGGGTAATGCAAAACTGAAGACACATGGGATGGAACTGATAAGACAGCTGTAATGTCAGTAAATGAGGGAAATCAGAAAAGGATGAGAATTGAGACATTTATTTATAATTTGTTTTTTGGGTTAGTGCACTGATCAATATTGACAAATTTCAGGCTCAGCACAGGTGAAATACAAAACATTTCACAAACATAAATACAGAAATGTAAGCAATAACAGAAAAATTCAGACTAATTACATAGAAAAAACTGTGCATATACATTCCAGTGAACAAGCCTAGTACAAGCAGTGCATAATGTACAATATAAATGCAGATCAATCTTCAATAAATCTTGACGGAGGAGAAGAGACTCAGGAAGGAGATAGTTTAGATGATTTGTCCTGTGTTGAAGCAGGAGCATTAAGCTTGGATGAAGAAGTGCTTTTGAGTTGCATTCGGAATTTAGAATGAATGTTGATTTCTGTAATGATGATGGGAAGATCTTGACAGAAGTAGGTGCCGAGTTCAGTTCTAGGAGTAATGAGAACTGGTGTGGCTTGTGAGTAGTGTCACATTTTGTATTGGTGTTTTTTTTTTCAAGAAGTCTAGCTGCAAGGAGATTAAATGTGTGGAGTTGGAGTAGTTTGTAGAGGTGGAATTCTAAAAGTACTGTAGGTTAGCTCTTTGATTTATGAGTAGCCATTTGGCTTTTTCCTAGGGTGATACAATGATGGTCACAGAGAGGTGTGTTTGTAATGAATGAGATAGAATGGCAAATAATGGAACAGGTTAATAGATTCAAGTAATGGGAGTAGCTGAATAGAAGGAAAGCCAGAATGAGGAGGTTGAAGCAAGAATTAGAGGGGCTGCAGCCAAATGGCACAGAGTCAGGAGTAGTGCATGACAGAAGAATACTAAAGAAGATGAATAGCATGGTATACAAAACAGTGGTGTGAGCAGTACTACTGTATGGTACAGATATGTGGGTAGTAAAGGCAGAGCAGTTGAGGAAGATAGAGATGACAGGGATGAATTGTGTGAGATGGGTAGAAGGATGCGTGCTGTGGGACAAATGAAGAAATAAGGACATAAGAGCAGAAGCCAAAGTAGCTCCAATTGCATAAAAGGTCAAATAGAACATATTATGGTGGTTTGGGCACATGTGCAGAAAAGCAGAAGATAATCTGATGAAGATGCAATGTTCTTACACTGGCCAGTAATCAAGGAACCTGAATCCTTACCACTGACACTGGAGAGGGACTTTCACTTGGAATACAAATGGATACACTCAGTATTTTCAGATGCAGCTCCCTGCACCAAGTACAATTTCCCTTAAGAGCACACAGGGAATGCAATCAGCCTGGTGTCTGGATTTCTTTATATCTGTCTCCTTCCAGGTCCCCAAGTATGGCTCTCCACTAACACAGCTATAGGGTTAAGTCCTCAGTTGAGTGTCCAAGCCAAGTCCACCAGCACCCTCTGTTTGAAACCAGTGCTTTGTGTCCCTGCTCCAAGTAGCTGACACACATACTGTGAGATTTGATTTCACACACACACACACACACACACACACACTCACATACACACACATACGTACACACACACACACACACACACACACACACACACACACACACACACACACACACATACACACACACACACACACACACACACACACACACTCACACTGGAAAGGCTGGCACAGATTTAGCTGCTGTGCCCCCTTCTGTCCAGAGTATAAGGTAGTTATCACTGCCACCAGACACTCTGCAATCAGCTACTCTAAGGCTCTTAACAAAGGGTGTCCAATTATACTGTGTAATAGTAATACTAATACAAATGGTAGTAGATGACCAAGACAGCTAGGCCTTCAGGAGTGGCCCACACAGAAGCACTTTTAAAGGTTAAATACTTTCTAAAAGGACCAGCCACAGTAAAAGTTTTAAATATCCATCCATTCTCAACCCCTTTTCCCATTTTGCACATGGGGTCGGTGTGTCACTTCAGCAGTGACAGTCATCTTAAGCCAAGGTTTTTTTTACACTGCTGGGTGGCTAGCTCTGCTATGGAAAAGTTTTAAATATATTTAATAATAAATAATAAAAGAACATAAAAATATCGAATATATATTTGCAGCAAACCACAGAGTTCAAATCACAGGAAATATTAAAAAATAATACTGATGGACACACTCAGACAAATATAGAAAAACAGCAATAAACAATCTTGCTATATATTCTAGGCAGATCGAAATAAGTTACTGTTCCCTAGTAACTTACTTGGGCAAGTCAAGATGAAATACATGTGCAGTCTTTCTAGTCAGGCTCCCAAACAGAATACTCAATACTCAGAGATTACTCCCTGTAATATCTAAAAATATTATTTCCAGGGCTGGCAGAATGACCTCATCTGGTCATTTAACTCTAGGCTCCCACACTATACTCTTTTGTAATTGTGAGAGGAATTTAGCATAGACATGTGCATATCTAGAGCTTTTCTAGTGTTTATGGCAGGCATGAGGCCAAGAAACAACTACAGCGCTTCCCCTCTTTCTACTGAAGCTAATAAACAATGGCTTCTTTCAGACCTACAGTCTCCAGTCCAATTCATCACTGTGGTATGCCATTTTAATGGTTTAACAGCTCATTTACATTTCCCTTATTTTTCTTACAGTAAGCTAGCTGGTTAACCTTTGCTCTTCCATTGTTCTCAGTTACAGTATATACATTTAATCAGTTACTACCTGCATGTATATTTCCTTTATATGTAGCAGTACCCACTGCTGATACATTTCTTAACACTAGCAATTTTACAAATAGATTTTGATGTTCAAATGTCATACAGTTCTAATACATTTGTAACATTAGCATCTGTACAAATCAGTTTGATATTCAAATGCTATACAGTTCTGATACATTTGTAACACAAGCATCTTGTACACATCAGTTTGATATTCAAAGGATATCATTTTTTTACAAAACTCCAGCTAGCTATGCTGGCACTAACCCATGTCATCATAGAAGATTTGGGACAGACAGGAAGAAGGCAAGAGGAAATTAAGGCATCCAGCAAAGAGTTGGATGGAATATTTGAGAGAAGAGTGGTGACAGTCAGTCATGACCTTTAAAGAAGGTAGGAGACTGGCATTGAACAGAGAGATGATGACAGTTGATCTGACACCTTGGCCCATGCAGAAAAAAGTGGGAAAAATATGGGTTTATGGTGATGAGTGAACTTGTGTGCTGGAACTTTTTCAGGAAGACAACTATAGAACAATTATTATAGATCATCACTGCTGCATCTTCTGAGATGGTGGCAATTGCCAACTTGATGTTTTTTGTGAAAGATCACTCCACTACTAAAACAACTATTCAGTTAGGAGGACCTAGAAATATATTTTATCACCTTAGAGTGGTATATACATCATGAGGAAGGGGGCTGAGCTGACTGGGCAGGATCCTTTCAGCCAAGTGGACCAGAAAACCACTGACATGGAAGAGAGTTAGCATCATGACTATTAAAAGACTGAAGAGGTATTACTTGCCAGAACTGGTGTTATCTCAGTCACACAAGCTCAAAAGTTTCATAGCTGGACTTGTTCTCATAGCAAAATGGTAAGATCACAATTATATAACTTGATGCATTTATGGTTAGAATCTGAGGGTCAGACTAAAACTAAAATGGTAGAAATATTAAGCACTGATAGATCTAAGAGGTCTTTGCCTACTATTTTAAGAAAGTGTATGTCAAACTGACTTAAAGAATGATGACATTTATTGTGCTAATGCAAATATTGTTATGCCATGACTCTGTATATAAAACTGAGCAGTCTAGATCTGTAGTTAAGCCTGTATCAAATGTTGGTAATGGAAAGTATCATCTGTAGCCATGTTATGTTTTAAATGTGGAATAGGGGTCACATGGCTAGATTTTGTATGAGTACTCATAACACTGTGCAAGGTGAATGCTAGATTAACTGCCCTCAAGAGGCATTTTAAGCCTATCCAATAACCCAAGGTCAGAATCAAACCATGTACCTTTTGTCTTTGAGGTGAACACCTTAAACATTTTGTCAAACTATTATACCTGTGGAAATGATAATTTTTAAAAAGCATTTTACTAATGGTGCTATGTCTACAGAATGTGACAAATTGTTTGCTAGGCTAGACAAACCTGCATTCTGTTATTGTGGTACTGCAAAGTTATTTAAATTAAATGTCTTAATGTATAACTGAGAGCTGCAAAATGCTAAATTCAGACAGTATGTATGTGGAAAGCCCTTAATAACAGAACATTGGCAGTAGTATGCATTGACAGAGATAAAAAAACAGTATCCCATTACTCAGCTAAACATACAGACTGTTTTTGGGAATTTAGTTCATCTGTTGCAGTAGCACCCAATTTAGCACACAACTTCACAATAGGGAAATAATTCCACACTTTAATGGTTTATAAAAGAAGTGAGAATAATGTATCATTTTGATAAACCTTCTTATCAGTGTGGAGAGGAGAACCAACACGTAAATATGCCTATAAATATATTGCTGTATAACTTAAGAAAAGATATGGGGGTGAGGAAGCAACCAGTAGACACTTTTGTTAGAGTTTATAAATGCAACAAAGATCAAGACATAATGTTAGAAAGCTCTAAAGATACAAACAATTGGCTAAGGATACAAAGAAAAGAACCTACACCATTCAAAAGGATGTGACAGCATGCACATATGACAGAGCAGCCTGAAAGAGAACCACTAGTAAATGGAAGGGACTAGCACAATAACATTCTGTAGCCTGAAAGTGTTAGCAGAGACTAGATGTAACTAGCAGAACTAAAGACAAGGAAATCAGTTACTGAAGGATTGTATTTCAAGAGAAGATAGTTAGGATACATGAAAAATACACAACCTAAGCAGAATTCTAAACTTTCTGCTAAGTTGAGACAGAAAGCTTGGACGTGGAGAATTGTAATCAATGGGAAAGCGTTGAGGAGGAAAAACTTCCTCGTAAGAAATATTAGACTAGTGCAGTTAAAGAGAAAAAGAAAGTGCATGGGTAGAGTTCTAAACCCACATCTCTCAGTGTAAGAAAGAGAAAATGAAATAAGGGAATATTATATGGATTTAATATCTGCAAGTATGGGCAAAACAAAAAATAAAAATTAAAATTAAAGTAAAAGGTGCTCTGAAGTATATGTTTCAGATGGAAGCAACCCAAGAAAGACAACGAAAGTGAGAAGATGGTGTTCATTCACCCTAAAATAGAGGGAAAGCAAATGTAAGAGAGAAAAAGGAGAATGTTTACTGAGAGACAAAATAACCTTGAGCAGAACTCTAATGCTTTTCCTGATGATCCAAAATGCATGAGTTCTAAACTAAAGGTAGATAGTTCCATGCATCGAGTTCTTAAAGATAATTATAAGAAAAATTAAATAAGGTAGTAATAGAAAATGACACTAAAATACTTGCGTTTTCCTTTTCTAGGAGAAGACTTAGACCCCCAGTTTCTGTCCTGGTTGGACAGGAGGCAATATATTCTACCTCATAGGTTCATAGGTAGGTACTAGGCTATCGGCCCAAGGGCCTAAGTAAGCCTTAACAACAAGGTTCCCTGGCTTACGCCACCCAAGAAAGTTAATTTCCTGTGCCCCTGTCAAGCAGAGCCACAGAAGTGATCACTGGGGTATATTTCCTATTTCCCATCCACTCATCAAAATTTTTCTTGAAGAGTGCTAATGAGGAGCTTTGCTTGACATAGATGGGTAGCTTGTTCCAGAGTATAGGAAGTCTCTGGGACAGGAATCTATCCCTCCAGCATGTTCTGTTTATTGTGGTGACAAGGTTTAGGTCCCTAGAGTGTGTAGCTCGGAGGGATTGGGATTTCTTTAGGTGTAGCATGTCCAACAGCTCTGGGTTTAACATAGCTTTATATGTTAGGCAGAAATCTCCTTGGAGTAGGCAATATGCTACAGAGTAAAGCTGGAGTTTTTTGAGACGGTCAGTGTAGGGCATTTGTTTGAGGCCAATAATCCTCTTTGTGAGGTATTTCTGTGACCTTTCCAGCTGCTGCAGATGTCCTGTGAGGTACATTCCAAAAGTGGCATTGTACTCTATAATGGGTCTAATGAGTGCCAAGTAGAGGGGAAGAACAACCTCTTTTCCTGGATGAGAACCCTTTTGTGATGAGGTGTGCCACATTGAAGGATTTCCTGAGTACTTTGGCAATGTGATTATCAAAGGAGAGACTACTGTCCACCTGTGTCCCAAGGTCTCTTATCACACATTCAGTGTTAAGTAGACTGATGGTTATGTGGTAGTTCATGGGTACAGAGTTTTAACCAAAGGGGATGACAAGGCACTTTTTGGCATTGAGCTTGAGACCATGCCTCTGACATCAGGCATCTGTCTCATTGAGGCCCTTCTGTAGGATGTCCACATCATTTGGGGACTCAACTATGGCTCCTAGTTTGCAGTCATCTGTGAACTTCATTAGCCAGATGCCTTCTGTGTTAGCCTGTACTTCAGAGAAGTAGATACCAAACAGGAGAGGTCCCAGGACTGAACCCTGTGGTACTCCACTTGTCACTGGTTTGATGTCAGATTTGGAGTCTGCAACTTTTACAGTGTGGGTTCTGTCAGTGAGCCAGTTGGCAACCCATCTTGTGACATAGGGATTTATACTTAGTTTATTGAGTTTAGCTATAATTCCAGAATGGGGGATGGTGTCAAAAGCCTTAGTGACGTCAAGATAGGCTGTGTGAACCACCTTACCCTCATCTACGGCTTTGGTGACTACCTCAAAGAAGTCAATCAGGTTCAGCAGGCATGATCTGCTTTTCACAAACCCAAACTGGATGGAGTCTAGAGTTTGGAGAGTATCAATGTCTTTGTTTATGAGTTCCATGATGATACATTCTATGGCCTTGCAGACCAGGCTTGTCAGGTTAATAGGGTGATAGTTCCCAGGATCAGTGTTGGCTCCCCCTTTGTGGAGTGAGATAAGTGTTGTTGTGTGCCATTCAATGGGCACAAAGCCTGACGTGAGGCTATGACTGAACATGGTGCTTAGGTGGGGAGCCAGTTCATTCTGAAGTTCATGTAAAATGCAGCCTGGGATGTTGTCCGGTCCCATGGATGCTGTGCTTTTGGTTTTAGAGAGTGCAGCTTTTTCCTGCATAGATGTGATTACAGGGACTCTGCATTCTTCCTGTACAGATATGGGCCCTTTAGAGGGTGAGAGGGGGGTAAAGTCATGACAGGCTGACCATGAGGAGTGCCACATTTGGCTGACCTTCAGGTCAGTCAGTTAAATTTAAAAAAGGTACAGTATGAAAATGACACTTTGAGTACAGCAAGGGAGCTATAGATAAATTTTTCAGGGGAAGAAGCGAAAGATTTTCTATTTCTTACTCATTCTTTGAGTTACAAAATTACTTTTTACAGAGTAAATAAGAAGACAGAGGAAGTAATGTGCCAGCTGTTTGTGTCTAAGCCTTTTACAAATCTAGAAGTGAAAGTAGGACATCTCCGAATACAAGGGGTACACCTAGGAATGGACAAGACTAAAGCAATGATCTTGGCATGGTTTTGATGGCCAGGAATAATGAAAAAAATTGACAAATTTTACCATGAATGCTCTGAATACCAGAAGATGACCTCTCACCCAGGTTAAAAATGGACCAATGGCTGTTAGGCTAATGGCAAAATCCATTTATGGGTTTTAGTATATCTTAGTTGTTTTAGACTATTTTATTTTATTTATCTTGCTTTTGTTTACTGTGGATGTCCAACTGGGTTTAGTAAAAAAAAAAAAACTTTTCAGCAGAAGTCCTGGGATAAAGGCATGCAATTGAGTATCCTGACGCTATTCCACTTTCTAAGTCTAATGCTAAAGCTATAGCTGTGGAGTTAGCCTTATTATTTTCTAGAATGGAGACACCTAAGTGCCTACTCACTGACTAGGAAACTTCAATTTGTCCATAATAATGCAGCATCTGCACCAGGATTTTAAGGTCGAGCAGTTAAAAACCTCAATATACCATGCCAGATCAGTGAATTAGTAGATCATTGTAACTTAATATTACTGTCCATACTGAAAAATGTTATTGGGAAAGATAAAAAAAAAACTGGGACCATTCAAAACAATACATCCTGTTTGCCATTAGAAAAGTACAGTAATCTTTAACAGGGTTTAGTCCTTCTAAGTCATTACATGGCAGACACCACTGGGGACAGTTAAATATTGCCAGAGAAACATGGAAAGAAGAGCAAATCTCATTTAGAAGTTTCACAGAACACTGTACCAACATACAAGCTAGGCTAAAAATGATGATCATCATAATATGGAAACACATGGAGAAGGTCCAAACTACACAATAAGCAGAATGTAATACAAATGCATGGACTGGAGAATTTAAAGCTGGAGACCAGGTGTTAGTTTTGGTCCTTTAAGCAGTAAAACACATTTTTGGCTAAATGTTGGGTCCATTTTAAACAGAAATGTTACATGACATAAGCTACACAGTCAGACAGACTTGAAACAGAAGATTGAAGCAGATATGCCATACAAGTGATCTGAAATGGAAGGAAGTACAGACCTCTGTAGATAATTTCATGGGACAGACTAGTAATGCTAGCAAATAAAAAAAAAATGAAGCTCTGTGCTTGCAGTTCAGGTAGGTGACATACTCTCTAATCCATAGAAACTAGAAGTAAAGAGTTTCTGTTATGGTACAAGGAAGTAATTTCATCAGAGCTGCCTGCCACAGCAAGCCTGTTGCAACAACACTTTCAGATAATTCCTGAAAAGGTTCATTTAAAATTTTACAGAATACCTGAGTCACAACAAAAGGCAGTACACATGGAAGTATATATGAAAGTTAAGAAGGGAGTAAAGGAAGAGTCAAAAAGTGAATAGAACAGCCCTGTAATATTAGTTTTAAACCCTGATAGAACCATCAGTCTCTGTAATGACTTTAGGAAGCTGAACAGAATGTCAAACTTCAATTGTTACACAATGCCCACAGTAGATGAACTCACAGAAATGTTAGGGAAGGCAGGTTTCCTGAAAATACTAGATCTCACCAAGGAGTACTGGTGAATTCCACTAGCAGCTAAAATGAAAGATAAAAAAACAAAACAGCTTTTTCAATACCAAAGGGATTCTTCCAACATATCATTCTCCAAGTCTCTTGGGTTTCTAATATCCTGATGGGAATGGACCCCATTCCTAAGTCAATTAATATGTGATGCCTGTGCACTGGTCCAGCAATCAAGGAGGACAATCGGACTGGCCGTAGAGATGTACAACACTCAGGGAATGGACAGCTCAACCTTTGTGCAGAGGACTTTAAAATCCATCTGGAGCTCAAGAGACTTGAGTTGGAGGCCAGGCGTTTAGAAATGGAAGCTGTGGAAAAGGACCGGCAGAGGCAGCATGGAAAGGAGATGCTGACTCTTCACCAGAGTCATGGAGGTAATGGGAAGGGAGTAACCAGACCCCAGAAGCAGAAAAGGTCAGTAAATTTCTTCCACAGTTTACAGAGGGGTGATAATTTTGATAGTTTCGTTCATATGTTTGAGAGGGTATGTAAACAATATGATGTTGACCAAAGGCTCTGGGTACGGTTCCTGACCCCCTTACTCCATGGTAAAGCTGTAACTGTGCTGTCCAAAATGTCTGACATTGAATGTTTTGGTTATACTGCTGTTAAGAATTGCTTGTTAGAATTCTTTAAGCTAACACCTGAAACTTATAGGAAAATGTTTTGTGAGCATAGACGCAAGGCAGATGAAAATGTGTGTGAATATGTTGTTGAACTGAGCACTTATTTTCATAGGTGGGTGAGTGGATATCAGGTCACCACTTTTGAAGGGCTGGAAGACCTTTTGGTGAGGGAACAAGCCCTTAACACTTTGCCTAAGCATCTGGTTAGCTGATAGACAATGTGCTACTTCAGAGAAGTTGGGAAAGAAGGGAGACCTATACCTAGCAAGCAGGACATCCCTGCACAGGGAAAGAACCCCCTGTACTGCTCATGGGTCTAAAGGAACCCATGGTGGGCAGCTCAGACTACCCAAACAGAATCTGCCAGTAGCAGGGGAAGCCACTAGTCCAGGTACATGTCCAGGATGTTGGGTTAATGGAGGCAAGGCGGAGAACAAAAGGTGAGAGAGCCAGTAAGTGGGAAAGACAAAATGCCAGTAGTAGATTGTCTCGAGACAACAAGGATACTGAACTACCATCCTGCAGATGTCCTGATAGGGAAGGATTTGGATGAGGCAGTACCATGTATTAATGCAGTTACATGCAGTTAGGCTGCAAGACAAGCATGTGAGTCTGGTAGCCTGGGGAGACCCAGACAGACCACATACTTGCAGCCAGGACTGGTGAGGTAGTTACTTCAGGGAAGAAGCTACAATGTAGCAGTGAAACTGAAGGTGAGCCACAGCTGCTTGTGGGTACTGATGTTCCCTTGGACAGAATGACTGCAAAGGTAGAGGTGAGTAATACTACCCAGGCTGACAGCGAGGCACCACTGTCAGAGGATGGCAGACTTCCTGTGGAAGGGAAGCTGGGAAGGGTTATAAAGAAAGAGAGTTGAGACAGGCTCAGCTCTCAGACCCTACATTGCAAGGCCTGAGGTAGGTAGCTAGCGAGGCACCTGATTCTCAAGGGAAGGGGGGATCTGTATACTGGGACAAAGGGTTACTGTATAGAGAATGGACCTCTGAGGGAGGGTTAGAAGGTGAGAGGGTACAGCAGTTGGTAGTGCCTACAGCCTACCATCTGATGCTTCTAGCCATAGCCCATGATATTCCCTTTGCAGGTCATATGGGCATAAAATGTACAAAGAGACATATTATACAGAACTTCTACTGGCCTGGAATATCCAGAGATGTAACAGGGTACTTCAGGACCTGTGAGCAGTGCCAAAAGATAGGCAAGGCAGGAGACAAGGTGAGAGCTCCTTTGATGCCTTTGCCTGTAATTGAGGAGTCATTTCATAGGGTAGCTATGGATATTGTGGGGCTGCTAAGTACCCCGAGTTCCACAGGGAAAAAGTATATTCTAGTGGTGGTAGATTATGCTACAAGATACTGTGAGGCAGTGACTTTGAACTCTATTGAGGCAGAAAAGGTGGCAAATGCTTTGTTAGAGATTTTCAGCAGGGTAGGTTTCCCAAAAGAAATACTTACTGACAGAGGTGCCAATTTCATGTCAGACCTGCTGGCTTGTCTATGGAAGTACTGTGGGGTGAAGCACCTGAAGACAACTCCCTACCATCCCCAGACTAATGGTCTGGTTGAGAGGTTAAACTCTACAATCACGTCCATGCTATGGGCATTTGCACATCAGTTTAAGAGGGAGTGGGACAAATATTTGCCCTATCTGTTTGCTTACAGAGAGGCTCCCCAGGAATCCACAGGTTTTTGACCCTTTGAGTTGCTGTATGGGCATAGGGTGAGGAGTTCTCTAGATTTAATTTGTGATGAGTGAGAAGGCGAGTGTAAACCTCACAAGGAGTCTGTTGTGTCATATGTCCTAAACCTCAGGACAAGGCTTAGGGAACTCATGGGCTTGGCCCAGGAGAACATGGCAGAAACCCAACAACAGAAAAAAGTATGGTATGACAGGAATGCTCGAGCTAGAGAGTATTTTGTAGGGCAGCAATTAATGGTTCTCATTCCTGTGAGACACAACAAGCTGCAAGCAGCTTGGGAGGGACCCTACAAGGTGGTAAGAAAGGCAAGTGATGTTAACTACATGGTGAAACTGCTAGGCAGGAGGCAGGGGCACAAGTTGTACCATGTTAACATGATGAAAACTTACCATGATAGGGAGGCCCTTGTGCTAAGTATTTGCAGTAGCTTGTAGGAGGAGTATGAGTGAGATCTGGTGACTGATCTTCTCAGTGAGGCTCGGACAGATACCTCAGTAGAAGGGGTAGCAATGTCCCAGCAGATATCTCCTACCCAAGTTTGATAAATCTGAGCAGTGTTACAGGAGTTTGGGGACATGTTCACTGGGAAACCAGGGTGCACCCAGCTGGTGCAGCACCAGGTAGATACAGGACACCAAAGGCCTATTAGGCAGGCCCCATATAGGTTGCCTGAGAGAGTTAAACAGACTCTGAGGGAGGAGATACAGGAAATGCTGGAACTAGGGGTAATTCAAGAGTCCAACAGTCCCTGGGACTCCCCAGTGGTGTTGGTGCCAAAGAAGGATGGCAGCACAAGGTTCTGTGTGGACTACAGGAAATTAAATAGTCACACAGAATCAGATGCTTACCCCATGCCTAGGATAGATGAGGCCTTAGAGCAGCTGGGTGGGGCTAAGTATCTTACAGCCATTGATCTTACCAAAGGTTACTGGCAGGTACCCTTGACTCCCAGTGCTAGAGAAAAGTTAGCCTTTGTGACTCCTTTTGACTTGCATGAATTCACAAAGATGCCCTTTGGGATGAAAAATGCTCCAGCAACTTTCCAGAGGCTTGTAGATCATGTCATAGCAGGAGCAGGAGGGTTTGCCTTTGCTTATCTAGATGATATTGCCATCTACAGCCATTCCTGGCAAGAGCACCTTCAACATGTCAGGGAGGTGCTGGGAAGACTACAGAGGGCAGGGTTGGCCATTAAGCCTAGCAAATGTCAGGTGGGCATGGCTGAGGCCTCCTACCTGGGACATAGAGTGGGGAATGGTAAGATCAGGCCAGAACCTGCCAAAGTAGATGCCATTCAGTAGGAGGCAGGCTGTGATGTTTTCATGTCCCATGGAGACTTACTGTTTTTGTCATCAGTAGGCATTATGTACATGCTCACCATTGATGACAGTAGGAGTGTGGTTGATGTGAGTATTCCCCTGTACAAATGGTGTGGACATGGTGGCACTGTTCCCACCTAACCTGTCTGATGCAGGTTGCCTGTATATGTAGCATGTGTGTATGAGGTGTGCTTTACCCCCATACAGGGTGAATTGTGTTACTGCCTCTGAGACTGACTACAAATGTGGAGACATTGTTGCAATTGGCCTTGGTGGTGTGGATATGTCTAATTTATAGTCATAGTCAGCCTTACAGGAAGTCACCAGTGAACCTACATGCTTGCTCAGATAGAGGTAGACTTGCTTCCAAGTTGTGGTCTGCACCTATGTGTCCATATACAGCCACTATAGTAATCTAATATGTGCTTTGTGTATTGCTGCTGTACACCAAGGGGATTACTCTATCCTTGGTGGAAGCTGGTTGTAGAGGTCAGGTACTGCTGATTCCATATAGCTACAGTGGATATAAAGTGAACACACCCCTGTTACAATGCCTGGTATTTGTGCAACTGAAGAAGAAAAAACACTAGCTGCAAAAGACTGATATAACAAAGACACTTGGTAGAGAAAACCACTTTATAAAGCAAAGCTTTCGGGTAGAACCCTTCTTCAATACTAAAACATAACATCAAAAATCTCACTATTTAAATACAGGTCATCAGTCACATGATCAGCAGCCAAATGGAATCATGTGACAACACAAATACAAAATAAATCAAGAAGATGGGATACAAAGTATACAATGTAAAATGTATTATAAAACTTTAAAACATAGAAATTCATTCTATACAACATACATAATTCAAAAACAATTACATCACAATCTGGTATTTTGTAATTTAACTAATATCGGTTTAAGGCTAACCATGCTGTTCAAACCTGGAGGTGAATCAGCAACAAATCTCAAGAAGAATTGTATATACAATGATAGTAATCATTTTGTTGATAAAATTTGTTTTTACCAACGTTTCGTGGATGATTGCTTTATGATATGGGGTGGTACGTTGGATGAGTTAAATGGATTTTTGAATTATTTGAATTCAACTACAAGTTTTTTAAAAATTTAAAATGGAAACATCTGACAACGCTATAGTCTTCTTAGATGTTAGGTTACAGATGCATGAAGGCGTTATACATACCAGTTTACATAGAAAGGATGTTTATTCTGGTAGATATACCCATTTTGGTAGCATGCATGCACCGCATACATTTAAAGGCATTGTTAAGTTTCAGTTTAGTAGAGTAAGCAGATTAAACACTGATGACACTGTTTTCTCCTGGCAACTGGATGAGATGATAGAAGATTTTATATCTAGTGGATATGATGAGTATCTTTTATCTGGTTTGAAACACAATGTGGTGATAGACAGAGAGACATCCTTGAAACCAACCTTTTTAGAAGGTTTGGTTGATACGAATAATAATGATAATACAAGGAATAAACCTGAGACAGCCATTAGATATGTTACTACGTTTAATGTAAAGTCAGGTTCTATCAAACAAATTATATCTAACAATTGGGCCATTCTTATGGCCTCTGATGAACTGAAGGCTATCCTAGGTGATAAGCCACACTTTGCGTATAGAAATATGAAGACTCTAAAGAGCATGTTATGTTATAAGGACTTTAGTAGATCCATGTATGTACCCTTTTCAGTGAACTGTGGCACCTTTAAGTGTTTTAATTGTGTGTGTTGTGTTGATATTTTTAATAATGATAGTGAGACTTTTGTACATCCCATACATGGTAATGTTTTTAAGTTTAAAGTATCAGCTACTTGCACTACAGCTTCTGTGGTCTATTTGGCTACATGTGTCTTCTGTCCTTCGTTTTATGTAGGTAAGACTACCCGTAAATTGAAGGAGCATATTACTGAACATAAGTCGGAGATTAGGAGATGCTATGATAAGAATGCCTTGTATAAACATATATCTATTTTTGTCAATGAGCATAAATTTATGTTTAGGGTGATTGACATCGTATATCCTAAATTAAGGGGTGGTGACATTAATAACCAACTAGAGATTAAGGAATATGAATGGATATTGAGATTTGCTGCCGATTCACCCCCAGGTTTGAACAGCATGGTTAGCCTTAAACCAATATTAGTTAAATTACAAAATACCAGATTATGATGTAATTGTTTTTGAATTATGTATGTTGTATAGAATGAATTTCTATGTTTTAAAGTTTTATAATACGTTTTACATTGTATAATTTGTATCCCATCTTCTTGATTTATTTTGTATTTGTGTTGTCACATGATTCCATTTGGCTGCTGATCATGTGACTGATGACCTGTATTTAAATAGTGAGATTTTTGATGTTATGTTTTAGTATTGAAGAAGGGTTCTACCCGAAAGCTTTGCTTTATAAAGTGGTTTTCTCTACCAAGTGTCTTTGTTATTTGTGCAACTGAAACATGACCCCACAAAAGCTAACTTCAACACAATACCCACCTGTAATATGACCTATAGCCTGCTCAATTCAATTGAAAACATAATCTGTTCTGTGAAAACATATGGGAAATAATACTCAGTACAGTAAGCCAGGTGAATATGTGTGCACACCCGTAAACTGATGTGTTGTGTAAACACCTGCTTAGATGATTACAGCATCCATTTGTTTTGGTTTGTACCCTAACATCATGACACATCTTCACTTGGCAATGGTTGCTCACCTTTTTTGAAACAGCTTTGTTTTTTTTTTCAATAGAATTGTACAGGTTATGGGTCACATTTGAGGTGAGAAACGTTCTGAAATTATTTTTAGTGGTCTCATTGGCATTCAGCTAACAAACCTGGCATTCCAACAGGGGTGTATACACTTTGGATATTCAGTGTATATGGGTGTTGATATAGCTGTTAGTGGTAGGCATGGAGAGTGGCTCATAACACAGTTGTACACTTTTCTGATTACTACCTGATAATCATGCCTACTGTAGTACCCATATCAGTGTCATGGCAATGCAACAACCAGTAGCTGTACACATTTTATTTTGTTGTATGCAGTGACACTGATATTACACACATGTGCAACACTCACAACCTATTTTCTGAACTGCTTGTAACCCATGTTATTACTTTTGTGCCTTTCAGATAAACATACGTATACATACACGTGCTCAGGGGATACCTGGTATACATTTGTGTTCTATGTCAGTATGGTACACTGTATTTACAGTCTTGCAGCTCAATCATACTTCTCAACCTGTTATACCAGGACTTCTGGACAATGGCCCACATCAATGGGTGACAACAGGGAAATCAATATTGATAATGTATTACTATAGCTGACATAACAAAAGTATATGCGTTATGTGACTACAGCTATCAGTCACAACTGTGACTATTGTCCAGCAGAACACTGTACAGTTGAATGTTATTAAGTCAATATATCACATGCAGTTTAACACAGACATCTACAACAGTATGTTACTATGCACATGCCCTATATAGGTATCCCAGATTTACAATACAAACATGTATAATACTCATATTCATAGGTAACATATGGATATGGACAACATCCCATTAACTGGCCTACCAGTGGCACAGTCATGACTGTTTGACAGATACTCTAGTGGCTGCCATATGTGAGCTGTCCTTTCCCAAGGTCAGTCAGGCTCCTCAGCTGTGATCCTACCTCTCCACCTCTTATAGCATCACATCTGGACAAAGCCTAAAATTAGGGGGGGATAAATATGGACAGATCTTAAATATAATAAAACAACAATGAAACGGTCACAGGAACATACTAATGGAAATCCAGTTTAATAGACCTTTAGTGCTTGAGCTTCACATTCAGCCTTTGAGAATGACTCATGATTTCTTGAAGGCTGTATGTGAAGCCAAACCACTGTGACCATTTCATTGTTGTTTTATTTTATTTTTTCAAAGTTTAGTTGTTTTTTTACAGATCTTAAATATGCTTGTTACAAACTCATGAAGTTTGTAGCATAATACATTTTGCATTAGCATGACTCTTCTGAAGGATGTGGAGTCTGAAACTCAAGTGTTTGTCATTACTTCATGACTTCCATCCCCAGCTATTTGCCAGAAAAATATACATGTTAGGAGGAACAGACCAAACACTATGATGGGTAAATCTTGACATTCTGTGAAGATGTGTACAGTTGACAGGCATGGCCCACTGCAGACAGAGCCAGATGGTATGTCCATAGAAGCTGTTCAGCTGGACATCATTACAGCAAGTCTTGTTGGCACATATAATTTTTTCAAAATCTTCTTTACCATTATTACAGACCAAGTACTATATTCAATTACATGCTTGCATGTTTCACATACCTGTTTTATTTTTATGCCCTCTTCCATGTTCCAGTTAGGGTTTATGTCTTTCTTGTTTTTTTTTTAATTTTCTCTTTCTCTCTCCGCACTACAGGGATCGAGATGGTTTGAATAGGTTCCAGCATGGATTTTGTAGGTGATGCTCATGAGCAGGTGATGGCCTCTGTACCACTTGGTCTTCCTCACTTGCTAATTACATGCAGGCAGCTGTGTAGTTCTTTCAATAGCCAATGTCATAGCAACACACTACTATAACTGACTACTTCATATTTACCTCACCTGTATGGAAGACATCCTTCATGTGTGGGAGGCAGCAGTGTTGCAGGCAGCTGGTAGGAATACCTCTTACAACAAGATATGTGGACACAGGCCAACTACATGTTTGTATAAGGTTCCAGACCTAGGGACAGAGTGTGAGTATTGCTGTTATATGCTTTGAATACTGCTAGCTTTACAGGGTTTGTGTGTACATGCTAGTATTGCATGGATTGCAGTCTGTCTGCATAGCTCTTAACTGTGTGGCTATCCACATAATGGTCAGATGTTTGGCTGCTATGTTTGATCTGTTCCCCAGACAGGTATTGTCCTTGACAAATCAGTGGCATTCTGATTGCTATCTGTACATGGCAACATCCATTTGTGTTTCTGACATCATAGTCCTTAGAAAGGGTATGTTGCAACCAATCCTATAACACCAGCAACTTTCACAGTGTACAACAGCAATATTTCAAATATGGCTCTGTGTTTTGGACTCTGTCCTCCACTTATATACCAAGTTTTGTCCAGATGTTATGCAGTAAGAGGTTGATAAGTATGGTCTATCATTATTTAGTGCTGACATTCCTGCTATCACCCCAGTGATGTTGTGGACTCCCACATATGTTGTGAGGTAGGTCCCATAAATATGAGGGCTATGGCTGGACAACATGTGTGACCCTGTACAGTTAAGAGGTCTGTGTATAGAGAATGCTGTTATATGCCCTTATAAGACATTTTATGGGGGAGGGGTATTCAATGTTTTTAACCTAGGCTGTTAGAACATGTGATGGATATTACTAATAAGAAACATAAAGGTATATGCTGTACATTTTCATACATTTCACCATGGGGACAGTGGTGGGTTAGAGCCTACTGTTTTGCACACAGTTCTATTTGTTAGTGTGATAGTACAGTTTGTAGTGAAGCATTGTTATGTAAAGGATCTACATTGAAACATTTGATACTTTTCTCCCAGGGGGTTAACTATGGAGTGTAATTGGAGGCTGTTGAACTAAATCTGTAATTAAGTGTTGATTGATTCTTGTATTCAAGACAAGTGTGTGTTTTACTGTTGTACTACTTGAAGGCTTTGGCCAAGACAGCAGAGTATCTTATTTTTTGTGGCTTACTTTGGGTTACGATCTGTCCCTCTTTGCAAGAAACAAACCCTGCTTGTGTAGTTGTGTCCTGCTGATAAAAACTGACAAATGGTAAATGTCCTGAGATGGTAGGACCAAGAATGTATCATATGTTTTCTTAGATAGTTGCATAAATCAATTATTTTGTATTTCAAGCACCTAAATGCTATAAGAAATGGCATAAACAACTTAAATAGTACACAAATAAACATTTATATTTATGCAGAAAGTGTGGTGTTATGTCCTTTGCATTAAGTGTGGGTATATGTTTTAATGCAATAATTCTCATTTCCAGAAAAGAATCAGACTCTGGCCATTTGGAAAGGTGGCAACTCTAGGATTACTGGCTGTTTGATTTTCTGTGCGCTCTCTATATATACTCTTGTTTTATATATATATATATATATATATATATATATATATATATATATATGTGTGTGTGTGTGTGTGTGTGTATATCATCTGAATATTTAGTGTTTCCACATTGTACATTCCCTATGGTAAATTGACTGTTCAGCATGATATGTTAGAGAAATCATCACAACATCTTACAGCTCAGATGGCTTAGTAGTTAACTGCTGTGAGTATGGTGTACAGGTTCCTGGGTTCAAAACTGCCAAAGGCTGTTTATTTTGTTGCTGGGCAGAAGTAGGCAGAGGGATTAAGGCACTTTAAAGTGCTTATGTGTTTGCGCAATGGTAAGCAGAGCTAAAACATGGTTAAACGTATAGTCCCTTACACTGTGTATGTTTTGCACAAACACACACTTAGCATCTATATTTAAGCAAGTCATACACCAGCTAACCACAGTTGTGCATTGCTAACCATTCCTCGCTTTTCCTTTTTAGTAGATATCACACTAATGATAACCTTATTTTATACAGCTCAGTTGGTATAGTGGTATGTTCTCTGACTGCAGTTTACAGGGTCCTGGGTCCAGGACTTGTCAGGACTGATTATTTTGTTGCTGGGAAGAACAAAGGTTGCAGAATATATATGTATATATATATATATATATATATATATATATATATATATATATATATATTTATATGTATACATATATATATATATATATATATATATATATATATATATATACACACACACACACACACACACACACACACACACACACACACACACATGCTACTGCCCACTTTTTGATGAAGAAAACAGCATACACAGATACTACAGAAAACATACTACAAAAATGAGCTAGTCAGCTGGATGGCTGAATCCCATAAGGCAGCAAGGTTGAAGCATTACATGTTGTAAAATCTTAGTCATAGGTAACTCCATAGTCAGACACATGGATGCATCGTTCACCAGGCCGAGCAAAGGCAGAGTGTTGGTTAGGTACTTTTCAGGTGACAGGATTTGCAGTTTCACTAGAGTCCTCAGGTTTCTTCAACCTAAGTACACATATGACATGGTCATTGTACATAAGAGCAAATTACTTGAGACATGTCTCCTTGGGTCATATGAAGAGGGATATGATAGAGCTCTTAGAATATGCATCAGAATATGGTATTAAACTAATATTGAGCAGTTTCCTGCCATCTCCAAGAATGATGACACTATACAAACAAAAGATCTCTTACTTCAGCTATTGGCTTTGGTGTCATTTGAGAACCCTGGATACTTTGCTGGGGATGGCCAGCACCTCTCTATTCATAGCTTCTGTATACTGGCCAGGATCTTTTCCTCTCCTACAGTGCATTTTTAGGTAAAGTCAGTCTCTTCAATTTACCTACATAGATAATCAAAATCTAAACCATGTAAAGATAACATTGCTTAGTACTAGAAGCTTAAACAATAGGTTGCACTCCTTACAGACATTTTTAACTCTTGAAGATATAGATATCTGAGGATTTACTGAAACATGGTTTCAGAACAGTGATAGCATTCATGCAGTGCATAATGTCAGTGCTTAACTTTCCTTCAGACCTAACAGAGGAATTGATGGTATAACTGAAGGGGGGCAATTCTGTATTCCTAAGAAGCCATCTCACCTCTAGATTCTTAAGCCAGGACAATGACCTTGAGCAACCCCATATCCTGTTCATGGTAAATAAAACTCCTTACTATAAAACAGTAAATTACCAAACCCTAACCATGCTACCTGAAGCCCTTGAGGTATATCTAAACAAACTGATGTCCCTCCCTATTGAACCTAAGTATATTATATTGAGAGACTTCAACTATCCCAGCATTTACTGGGAAATCTATACCACCTCAAATAAATATGCACAAAGATTCCTGGACTTTATTAATACTAGCTCCATAGATCAACTGGTTCAATTCCCAACTAAGGGTTCAAAAATATTAGACCTGGTTCTTATTAATACTGCCACCCTCTGCTTAATACCTACAATTATCCTGTCACTGGTCAAATCTGACCACCAGTTAGTAACACTCACTGTAAGGGTAAGACCTGACTTATCACAAAACCCTTCTGTCATTAGAGATTACTCTAAGGCAATCTTAATCCAACTAACTGATGACCTGATGAAAGTTAAGTGCCCTCCTCAACTTAATGACTCTACCTCACATGCTGCCAAATTTGTAGCCCATTTTATTCCTGCCTCAAAGCACACATCAATGCATCTGTCCCCATAAGACATAAATACAATGTCAAATTTGTGGGAAAAAATTCATAAGGTGGATCCCCAGTATACAAAAATGAATAATAAGAGGAACAGACTCATTTTCCATAAAACAAATTAAATTACCTACAATCTAGAAATAAACTCAAAAAAGATTAACATAGAAGTTGGAAATACAATCAAATCTTCCAAAAGAAAGTATGAAATGAAGGTTGCTATTTCTGCTAATGACAACAACAAAACTTTGTTCAGCTATGTCAGAAACCATAGATGTAATGTCAAGCAATGTTCAGAGCTAATACAGAACAACTACAATAACAATAACAACAACATTTGCTCATCATATGAAAACATATCTAACATATAAGTAGACAAATTCAGATCTGACTTTACTCCCCTATCTCACCCTAAGTTTGCACATCTTATTAGCATACCCACACCAACCCCTCTGATCACATCTAAGCAGGTCATGAATGCTCTCTCCAAAGCCAAAAACATTTGCTCCATGGGTGTTGATAATGTGCTAGCCTGCCTTTTTGTCAGTAGCAGATACTGTCTGGTAGACTCACTGCTTAGGTTATTCAAACTCAGCTTCTCCACTGGATTCATGCCGGAAGAAGGGAGAACTGTGTTAATTATTCTGCTCCACAAGGGGGATCCACTGCTTATCCAGGAAACTATAGACCTATAAGCATTGTCTGGATTATCTGCAAATCAATGGAGCACATTGTGATGATGTGAAGTATTGCCAGTTATGCCAGGACAAGTAGGGCAGTGGATGTATAACATATGTCAGCATAGCTAGCTGAAGGTTTGTAAAAAATTACATGTCATTTGTATATCAAACTGATTTGTACAGGTTCTTGTGTTGAAAATGTATTTGTAAAGCTGCTTGTGTTAAAAATTTAGAAACAGTGGGTCCTGCTGGGCAGAAAACAAATACACCTGTATGTCAGACTGTATTATACCTGTTGAAATGAATATATTGTAACAGAGGGTACTGGAAGAGAAAAGGTTAATCTCAGTCCAACTAACTTTGAAAACTAATCTGAAATTAAATTACTTGGCTTAGACCGTAAAGACTGTAAGTTCAGATTGCAGCCAGGGATAAAATGTCTGTGAAAATCAGGACTAGTAATCTTATTGTACTGTCCTTAGGGGTGAACTAATTGCAACCCTGGAAGGGTGGAAGTTTGTGAAATGTTTTTATAGTTTCCAGATGCTATAGTACATCTTAGAAAAGCTCTATGTGTGTGTGTATTATGACACAAATGTGCTAGATTCTCATTCTTAGAATCAGAAGTCAGATGACCAAATGTGTGTGTTGTCATTCTGTAAGCCAGCACTGAAGTGAAGCTTTAACTGAAATGAAGCTTTAATACTAGATGAGACAAAAGTCTCAGGGCAGCCTGTGTGTGTGTGTGTGTGTGTGTGTGTGTGTGTGTGTGTGTGTGTGTGTGTGTGTGTGTGTGTGTGTGTGTGTGTTGAAACCTGACAAAGAAGGCTCACTCAACCACTTCATCTTGCCTTGCTTTAGTAAGTAACCAGGGAATAGTAATTCTTTAGATCAGTCAGGAGAATATAGTGAGATTAGTTAAGTACTGTTTTTCTGTATCTGTGTGTATCCATCTGTGTTACTTTTAATATTTCCTGCTATGAAACTCTATGTTTATTGTAAATGGATGTTTAGTATTTTCATGTTCTTTTATTATTTATTACTAAATATATTTAAACTTTTCATTATGGTTGAACCTTTAGAGAATATTTAATCTTTGAGAATACTTATATTAATTT
This sequence comes from Protopterus annectens, assembly GCF_019279795.1. NCBI lineage: Eukaryota > Metazoa > Chordata > Ceratodontiformes > Protopteridae > Protopterus > Protopterus annectens. The sequence goes on along the minus strand of NC_056743.1, from coordinate 1,188,209,541 downwards.
GGTGTCACTCTGGCCACTCCTGAAAGCCTTGTTGCATTGTTCAAACACTACCATTTGTATGAGTATTAATTTTACTGAGTATAATTGGGTACCCTTGTAACAACCTTAGAGTAGCTGGCTTTGGAGTGCTCTGGTGGAAGTATCTACCTTATAGTCTGGGCAGAGGGGGGCATAGCTGGTAAATTTGTGACAGGCTCCCTGGTGTGTGTGTATGTATGTGTGTGTGTGTGTGTGTGTGTGTGTGTGTGTGTGTGTGTGTGTGTGTGTGTGTGTGTGTGTGTGTGTGTGTGTGTGTGTGTGTGTTAAAATCAAATCTCAAAGAGCACGTGTGTCAGCTACTTGGATCAGGGTCACAGAGAGGGTGGTGGAGTTCTTGGCTTGGAACACACAGCTGAGCGCTCAACTCTACAGCTGTGGTCAGTGTGGACTCTTATTTGGGACCTGGTGAGAGAGAGGGAATCCCAACCCCAGGACATGAATGTGTTTCCTGTGTGCTCTTAAGGGAAATTGTGCTTTTTGCAGAGAGCTGCATCTGGAAATACTGTGTGTATCAATTTTTGCTCCAAGTGAACGTCCCTCACTGGAGTCAGTGGTGAGGACTGAATCTTCTTGATTACTGGCCCAGAGGATGGGTGTCACATATTGGTAAGAAGTTGTGTGGAAATTAATTGAACTTCAGTAGCCTGTGAGCAGTTGTCACTGAAGGTGTGTGTACTCTCAGCAGCCACAAGGTAAACATACAGAGTTTCATTTTCACAACAGTTTTATTTATTTTTTTGTTAGTTTAGTTTAGTTTAGTCAGGGAAAGCATGCAAATATATCAGCAGAGTATTATGCCAAGCTGACAAAGAACCAGTTGACCAAGGTGTGTAAAGCCAAAGGACTGGTGCATGCCAAGCTGACTAAAGAGGAAGTGCTTCTGGCCTTAGTCACAGCTGTAGCCCAGACTAGCAACCAGGAAGATAACCAGTCTGGTGATGGGGACTTGCAGCCCTCAGAAACAGGACAGTTCACCTTTTCCCCTCAGAGGACTTAAAAAAAACATCTGGAGTTAAAGACACTTGAACTGGAGGCCAAATGTTTGCAATTAGAATCAGTGGAGAGACTGCAGTAGGCAAAACTGATGCAAATAGAATCAGCAGAGAGAATGTGATATTTGGTGGTTGAGAGACTGTGGCATTTGGATGCTGAAGAACATGAGAAGCAGCGTCAACATGAGAGGGCGATGCTGACTCTTAGTCATGGTTATGGACCATATATATTAAACATGTATTTGTAAAGCTGCTTGTGTTAAAAATGAAACAACACTGTGTCCTGCTGGACAGAAAATAAATACACTTGTATGTTAGACTGTATTGTAACTGTTAAAATTAATATATTGTAACAGAGGATCCTGGAAGAGAAAAGATTAATCTCAGTCCAACTAACTTTGAAAAATAGTCTGAAATTAAATTACCTGGTTTAGATCATACAGATTGTATCTCACAGTGCTGATTCCAGTCAGAGCCAAAATGTCTGTGAAAACCAGAACTATAAATCCTATTTTATTGTTGTTAGGGTTGAAATAATTGCTACCCTGGAAGGGAGGAGGTTTTGAAATTGTTTTATAGCTTCTAGATGCTATGACACATCTTAGCAAAGCTCTATGTGTATGCATCATGACACATATGTGCTAGATTCTGGTTCAGTTACTAGTAAGGGGGGTAGTGTAGGAACCAGAAGTCAGATGACCAAATGTGTGTGATGTCATTCTGTAAGCCAGCACTGAAATGATGCTTTAATACTGGATGAGACAAAAATATCAAGGCAGTTTGTTTTTGAAACCTGACAAAGAAGGATCACTCACTCACTTCATCTTCCCTTATTTTGATTTAGTAAGTAACCAGGGAAAAGTAATTCTTTAGATCAGTTAGGAGAATATAATGAGATTAGTTAAGTTCCGTTTTTCTGTATCTGTGTGAATCTATCCATCTGTGTTATTTTTAATGTTGTCTGTGATTGAAACTCTGGGGTTTATTGCAAATAGATATTTAGTATTTTTATGTTCTTTAATTATTTATTATTAAATATATTTACACTTTTCACTGTGGCTGGTCTTTTAGGCAATATTTTAATGTTTGAGAGTGCTTATATTTATTTGGTTACTGTGGCCATTCCTTGCTCCATTGGCCAAACACTAACATTTGTATTAGTATTAATTTCACTCAGTATAATTGAGTACCCTTGACAACAACAACACTTGAGTACCCTTGTAAGAGCCTTAGAGTAGCTGGCTTTGGAGTGTTCTGGGGGCATTATCTACCTTATAGTCTGGGCAGAGGGGGCATAGCTGGTAAATCTGTGCCAGTCTTTCTCAGATACGTGTGTGTGTGTGTGTGTGTGTGTGTGTGTGTGTGTGTGTGTGTGTGTGTGTGTGTGTGTCTGAAAATCAAATCTGAAAGAGTGTGTTTGTCAGCTACTTGGAGGAGGTATGAAGAGCACTGATTTCACAGAGAGGGTGGTGGAGGACTTGGCTTGAAACACTTGGCTGTGGACTCATCTCTACAGCTGTGGTTAGTGTGGATTCTTATTTTGAGCCTGGTAAGAAAGAGGGGAACCCAGCCCCAGGACGTGAATGCATTCCCTGTGTGCTCTTAAGGGAAATTGTGCTTGTTGCAGACAGCTGCATCTGGAAATACTGTGTTTATCTATTTTTGTTCCAAGTGAATGTCCCTCACCAGTATCAGTGATGAGGATTGAGGTTCCGTGATTACTGGCCCACAGGAAGGGCATCACACAAATCACTCTGGAACGTATTTACAAAAACTTAGTCATTTTATAACCTCTGGACCCAAAACACTTTGGGTTTATTAAAGGAAGATCCTCCCTTCTGAACCTGGTGGTCCTTTTTAATATGTCACTGATGGTTTAGATTTGGTCATATTACTTCATACTGCCTACCAGGACCTGGCCATGGCTTTTGATACCATCCTACATTCTGGCATTATTGACAAGCTAATCAAATTAAATGTAAACCCCTATGTTACCTACTGGGCAGCAAAGTAGCTAAATAACAGAAGGCAATATATTAGTGTGGAAATCGTACTTCCTTCAAAAAGAGTAGTTACTGGTAGTGCTCCCCCAGGGTTGGTCCTAAGACCAAGTCTCTTTGGTAATTTACTTTTCTGATGTCAAGGATGATATCAACATCCTGCAGCTATCCAAGTTTGCATTTGAAAGGTAACTTAGAGCTGACATTAATGCTACATCTGACTTCCAAACTCTTTGGGGGGGGGGGACTAACACACACCAGTAAATGGTGCCTGGTCCAAATTCTATCTCTAAATGAAAGAAATACATCACTGTGTCCTTAGGTGAAACTGGGCACACATGTACCCACCAAACAGGTGCTACCCCTTTGAAAGTTGACTCAACCATTTAGGACTAGGACACTTTCATTAATAACAAATTATCCTTTGATTAACATGTATTTACTGTTATTAGGAAATATTTTTACCTTGCCAGAGTAATCATCAGGGCATTTCTTCCAGATGTAAGAAAGTTATCATCACTCTCTACTCTTCATTCATCAGGCCCATAATACAGTACAATGGCCTCTTTTGTATGCTCCTGTCTAAGCACATGATCCAGGTTCAGACACTGAAGCATTATCTCATTCAGATAATTAAGACCTGACTTTCTTCAGCTAGACAGATCACCTTAAAGTATTCTCTGTATTTACTGTTTCCTACAGAGTCTTGAGATGCAACCTCTGTCTAGCCTATAAATCATAGGATCATAGGAAGTTACTAGGCTATTGGCCCTGAGGCCCTTACAAGCCTAGCCAAGAATTTAGCCCATGTTCCAACAAGTCAGCACCCTATGTCACTGTCCAGCAGGGACATAGGTGGAATCCCAGGAGTGTATTTTCTGTTCCCCATCCAGTTATCCAGGTTGCGCTTAAAAAGATTTAATGAGGTACTCTGCTTTACATGGGGAGGGAGTCTGTTCCACAAAAGGGAGAGTCTCCGGGACACAAATATGTCCTGCCAACAAGTCCTATTAATGTCACAGACCAGGTTGAGGTTGTGCATGTGGGTTACTCGAGTGGAGCTTGACTTGTGGATATGCAGCAGTCCCATCAGGAAGGGGTCTGAGATTGCTTTCTATGCCAGACAGAGGTCATCTCTGAGGAGTCTGTAGGAGACTGAGTAGATGGACAGGGCTTTTAGCCTATCTGTTTAGGGTAAATGTTTGAGGCCCTGGATTCTCCGGGTGAGGAACCACTGTGGTCTCTCCAGCTGCTACATGTGCTTTGTGAGATACATGCCAAAAGGGGCATTGTACTCAATAATGGGTCTTATAAGGGAAGAATATAGGGATGTTATGACCACTTTGTCCCTGGATGAGATACCCTTACAAATGAGATGGGTTATGTACAAAGCTTTCCGTACAATGGAGGCAATATGGTGGTCAGAAATCAGTTTGCTATCAATGTGGGTGCCCAAGTCCCTCACAACTGATTGTTTGCTTAGTGCCTTGTTATCAATGATAATTTGTGGGAACGTCACTCTCCCCAAAAGGGATGATGATGATACACATCCTCAAAGGATCCAGTCTGCAAAACCAATAACACCTTCCACACCTGCTCAAGAAATCTTAACTTCTACTGAATCATAGATAAACACTGCTGGAGAGTGAGATATATTCCAGAGAATTCCTCTTTTTTGGAGTAGACTTCCTTGAGATGTAAAACAAAGTAGCTCCCCCACCCTGTATAGGCATAACCTGGTTGAATGGATGAACAATTGTAAATTTAGCCCAGGGTGTGGCCCCTCAAGCCCTCACTGAAAGTGGCAGAACCTAGATATAACTAAGTCATATTAATGGGTACCTATGATTTTCATATTGCGGCTAGGCCAGGCATGGTCTTCTGGATCAACAGCTTAGTATTGACCTATGAACCTATGAACATATAATGAAATCATCCACTCTGAGAATTGGGACTCACATTTTGCTAATGTACAAGCTGTATTAGATGCACTAAGACAACTGATTAACTGTGAATGTTTATAATAGCAAACTGGGTATGACAGAGGTGATCTACTTAGAATATTTGATATGTAAAGGAATAAGCAAGTCCTAAAAAAGAGAAATTAAATGCAATAAGGAAGTGGCATATGAAACACACACACACACACACACACACACACACACACACACACACACACACACACACACACACACACACACACACACACACACACACACACACACACTTAAGGTCATTCTTGGAGTTAGTTGACTATCTACTTTGTCACCACAGCAAAGGCCCTTTAACTGATTTGAGAAAAGGGAAAATGCCACTAAAAGTGATATGAACAATGTATATATTCTGTTGGGCTGATTTTGTCAATAGAATATTTGGCAAGGCATGTTCAGATATGAAAGCTTAAGTGTTTATTTTTACAAATAAAAACTGGGTGCTACATACTTACTGAGCCTACACTCATTTATTTCATTTCACTTATGGTTCATTTCGCTTGATTTAATCTGTATTTGACACTTACTGTTTGTTTTTTGTAATATATTTTACATCTACACGAGCTACCATTGACTCCAGCAGATAGGAACTTGGTTAAATATCTCATCTGATGGAGAAGACAGTCACCACTAATTTATTTTGATATACACACTCACATTTACCAACCAGTTGTCATTGATTTACTTCCATCTTAACCTTCCACTTAGTAACTGGTGGTCAGTAATCTATTGCACCTTAACTCTCTTCCATTCCTGCTGGTGGTTACTAATCCACATGTTCTGCAAACATAGTCACCAATGCAGCAGACATGATGTAATCCATGCATCAGCCCTCTGTAACAGTGCACTAGTCGCAGTGTGTTTGATGATGAATGCAGAACGAATCCTTAATAAGGCATTTACAGAAGACATGCCCCGGGATTCATGAACCTTGTGCCAGGCAGACGCATAGCGTAGGCGTTACAACGCCAGATATGGCCGCCGAGCGATTCAGGTACGATCCAATTCCATGTGCACTACCGGCGTGCGCCGGATTTGCGCCGCCTCCGGCGTAGGTATGTTAAAAACCCCATGTGCAGTGTTGCACCATGCAAATGAAGGCATATAGCGATCCACGAAGTGGCGCAGGTGTAGCATAAGGGCACGGCAATGTAAACCAAAAAAAAACGGTTTACATTTACCCAAACATGACATAGGAGTAACGGAAGGCTGTCAACGTCAGGTATCACACTGTTGCCACATGCCAATGGCAAAAGACACAGAGAATGTCAAAAGAAAACATGCACAACACGTAAATAATGACATAAATGGTATGTCCACAGAAACACACAGCAGAACCCCAGGACATGTCCGCGGAAGGTGCTAAACAATGAAATAATATGACAATGTCATAAAAGAGCAGTGTAATACACATCAGCTTTACAGCCACAATACACCATGGTATGCATGGAAAGCCACATCCACGGTGCAAGGGTTGCCAAGGAGTCGCGGCAGTGTTCGGCTCGGTAACTATGAATTAGTAGTCAATGCCATGCAAATGAGGCAGATGATACTGAATCACAAAACCCCCGCCGGTGTAAGGCTGGACCATACGGCGCAGCGGTAATACACCGAGGAGTGGCTCAGAGGGAATACATGTCAACCGCAGAGGGGTGTGCCACTGTAGGAGGAAGCACATTGGAGCCCAGCAAACATGGGCTGTACATTGCACATCACAGCAGCAGGACCGGCGTGTGGGGAAATAGTTGAGCTGAGAGCACACAATGCGCGCAGAGATGCATATGCACGAGGATGACTACGTTCCCTTAACCCAGTCATGTGACGCCCGCCCCGTCAACAACAACGGATACAGGAAGGTGATGCTGAGAATATGAGGAAATGCGGAAGCAGTGAAATTGGAGTAGTAATGAGCAATCAACACCAATCAACCCACGAAGGCCAATTGGCGGCAGCTGACAACTCTGCATGCAGAAACCTGCAAAATGGGATAGGGGAGGCATATGAATGCAAAGAAAGTAGGGGAGGTAGCAGATTGCAAAGAGTGAAGAACCGACACAGCAGAGCCAAGTAGACAGGCAGCATAATGGCGGCAGCAGACAAAACGCACGATATGCCATGTCCCAGAAACTACACATGACAGGGCTCTGCAGGATGCAAGCCAGGAAATAGTAGGTGCAACGTGCAGAAACAGTAAGGTAAGGTCGAAAGCTAATCCAATGCAGGCAAGAGTAATGCAACACCAAAGGCAACAGCATTGCAGTGCCAACGGTAAAACACGGAAGATAATCCACAGATACGGCCGCACAGACACACCCTGTGACATCACCGGGTGTACAGCACAACAGTGTAAAGTGTGAATGCACACAACACACAGCCGTGTATTCCCAAATGCCGCACTCTAGGTGTAAACACACAGGGAACTTTTAAAATGTACATGTTGGGTGCCGCCGTGGCCGTGATCCATCAGCATGTGTTAGAGACAGACGGAGTTGTAGAGGAGGGTGCCGACAACTACCGTAGGCCTCAGAGGAGAAGGAGAGTGTTCAGACCAAGGGTAACCTACCAGGGGCTACAAGACCTGGAGATAGTAGAGCATTACAGGGTGGATAGGGACACTCTACAGCAAATAGCGGAGCTGTGCCGGCCACGCCTGAGAACAAGAAACAACAGAGGGGAGCCCATCCCAGTGGACACAAAGGTATGTGTAAGCTTGTGAATACTGGCCACAGGTACCTTTCAAAGGCCAACTGGGGATATAATGGGTATCTCACAGGCATCAGCATCCAGGGTACTACACCAGTTTCTGGATGCCATGTTACCACATGCCAATGAGCATATATACTTCCCCAGATCTCAGGAGGAGTTGGCTAGCAATATGCGCCACTTCCACTGTGTGGCACAATACCTGGAGGTACTGTGTGCGATAGACTGTACGCACATACAAATCAAGTCACCACCTGGGGAGCAGGGTAGACCCTACATAAACCGCAAGGGATTCCCCTCCATCAATTGCCAGGTCATGTGCAATGCGCAGGGCATTATCATGGATGTGTGTGCTGGCAGCCCTGGAAGCTACCACGACTCCCATATCTGGCATGCCTCACAGCTGTATCAGGTATTCGCCAGGGGGGACATCACACAAGGCCACCTTGTGGGGGATGCTGGCTATGCACTGGAGCCGTGGATGATGACTCCCATCAGAAATGCACACACACACATGCAAGAATGCCATAATGAGGCACACGCACAAACCAGAATAATCATAGAGCATGTGTTTGGGATGCTGAAATCACGGTTCCGGTGCTTGGATACATCTGGTGGAGCCCTGCAGTACTCTCCAGGCACATGTGCCCACATATTCATAGTATGTGCCATGCTACATAATATGATCCTGCGGAAGCAGCTGCTGCAGGGACATAATGGTGAAGGGCCACAAAGCCCACCACAACTGCCAAGGCCAGTACAGGCACAGAGGGTTCAGGACCATGAACACACTGTGCCAGCCCCAGTAGGCAGACGGAGGCGTACCCAATATGCCTATGCCCTGGCAAAGAGGGAACGTATAGCACATACTCTGACAGCGTAGGCCCCATGGACTGACTCCTCCCTACCTGCACACACAGTGAAATGGACGGCACACAAACATGGCCACCCATAAAGTGTACCATATGGGTGGCCCCATGTGTGACTCCAACATAGGCAGCACCCAAACACTGCACACCCAACAGCTAGCGGAGCATGGAACGCCAACACCTGAACCGTATGTGGGTCCTACAGCAGACGGCGTTGCTGTATGCTGCCACGTTCACCGCAAGGTGTATACATATAGACATGTACATATGTGCATATACAGATATGGAGATAGATATAATTACACACATAGAAATATATGTACACATATACATATAAAGTACAACAGGTAAGACAGGGAATCAGAGGGATGCAAGGTGACAGAGAAGTAACACGCGATATCTGTACATAGTAAACATAGTGAACTACAACCTGAGCATCCGGGAGGTTTAATAGAACAAGAAACCGCCACCCATGGAAAGGTCAACATATCAAAATGCATAACCGCGAGTCGGGATGATCGCCAGGCCACAGTACAGTAACAGTACATGTGCGGGTAATACTATGATGATATGAGGGGGGAGGTAGACACTGCCGCCGGTGATGCGGGCCACGCAGGTACTGTGTGCAACCGTCCCTGTGACTGCCGCAGTATGTGTATGTGTGCGGTGACGGTGCTGTGTGTTCCGCTGTGCGAGTGTAATGTGTGTGCCACTGTAAAATGTGTATGTTGGTGCCATGTGACAGGCGGAGTGGAACAACATGTGTAGGCATACAGTATAGGAACCACAGGCGTATGTACACCAGTACTCCCAAAGTAGTACTGAGAGCCCCTCCCTGGCTAGGCGTGTGGCGACATATAACGATGCAAAGTGAAAATGTCCCGAAATGTACCACAGGAATATAGCCAACATGAAATGGAAAGGACGTATGTACAAATCATGACCGTATGTATGACACCGATATGCTAATTGCAAAATGATATGTCGGCAAAGTTACACAGCAATAGGTATGTACCACGGAAATACGCATATGCTACCCCGGTACTGATCGTGACCACGTATCGGCCCGTAAACACCTCTGTGTGTTCTACAAGTGTCAAACAAGCAATCGCCACCTGAATAGGTGGCAACCACTAGCAAACAGGCCGTCCCAAGTACAGGACCACAATGACTGTAAATATCCGGGACAGAATGACAATGGATAGTCGTCGCATTACAAACAACCGCAGATATACCACCGATGTGACGGAGGAATACATGCAGGAAGCACACACGCAGGCGATACCAACACCACATGACAACAACACAACCTAAACTCCCAGAACAACAGACAAGTAACTGCCAACTTCCCAGGCAGGGATGGAGCACACAGACAAGCATACCGTGTATGTAGAGATGCAAGGCCCACAACCCGTATCCATCACCTACAACCTCCGATATTCCCCATCGCACATATCAAAGGGATACAAGCCGTAATAGCAGCGCAAACATACAGGCAGTCAATGGCAGCTGCATAACCGCAACATCTCACGTGGGAAACACTATCAACAGCGGATGCATACTAGCTATGTTACACATCCGAATGCAAAACGCCATCAACAGACGCCGTCAGGACAGGGACACCCACATGTCGAACAGAATACCATACCCAACACACACAATCCACGGCTAACACCAGTGCGAAATGTACCTGACGCCACACATAGCGGCTGCAGTTACACATAACATAACACAATACAGACCATCTCCACGAAGGTAGGGCAAATAACCAACGTCCAGGTGAGGAATGCAACCATGCCCTAGTTACGATGCGTAATGTACGAATGGAGTAGATGCACAGGTGATATGTGCACAAGTACACACTGAGGAACAGCCATTGGTGTGATGAACCCACATGTTGCAGGTAACGACGGATATAAGGATGACTCCCAGGATATTCAAACTGTATGCTCATACCAAACTACAACCCACAAATGGATAGAGTGAGAAAACGCAATAGCGAGACACGCAACGAAAAACGGAAGGAAACACATAAAAGGTATGTAGAACCCATGATATGTACGGGTGTGTAACGCATGATGTGTATGATGAAGCTGCACTGTATGTGAATGGTGTTTGTAAGTAAGGATACTTGTACATAATTTAGAGAGTGGTGAAAGGTGGTTATGTAGTGCTATTCTGCTGAGCATACCAATGACTGTGGACACCGTGTGCACAGCAGTGGGACATCATGTACACAGCCGGGATAACACAAGGGCTGCCACAGGGGGGCATAACACAGAACAATGCCACACCACACGCCGATGCTGGCAGTGGATGTCCAACAAGGAAGTGCCATAGCAGGGGATAGGACATGTATGTATACTGTCACAGCACACATGTGTATGGGCATATACAGTCGATGTCATACGTAATGTGCGCACGACGTGCACGTATGCCTTGCAGTAGGGGATACTATGTCAACTATGTGTAATGTAAAGCTGTCATGGTGGATATGACAGACATCATACACAGTATCACAGGCATATCATGCATAATGGAGTTATGGCCTATTGGTATGTACAATAACAGGATATGTATGGCCTGTATATATGGGACAGAGTAGTAGCATAATAGCCATCCAAAATGGAAGGAACACCAAGTAACCATGGACAAACGATCTGTAGCAGGTGCAATGTGGGCAACAATGAAGTCCGGCAGGTCCATGTGTAAACACATGTGCAGTGGACACAGTAGTGTCACCTCCCCATGGTAGTGTCCAGTGAACAGCAGAGGTGGGTGTCAACTGCATGTCTACACAGTACTGCTGCTGTGGTGGTACCATGACTACGTGTCACTCAAACAGCAAGGGAGCTATCACATGAACAGTGCCACTGTGTGTCCCTGTGGGATGTGCACAGGACCTATGTTCCACAGCACGGTGTGTGTTGTGTCTGCGTAAGTAACACAGAAGCCCAGCCCATGCAATGTGGCATGTGTGCACATATTCATGAGTGGTCCGTTCACACTGCCCACTGCAATTGCCATGTATGAGTACTACATGCATCAGTAATGTGGAGGACATGGTCCATGTCAGAGCAGAAGACACCCCTGTGTATGTGGTATGCAGATGTGTACAGATGTGTTACCCGTCTGTCAGCCGCATATGTAAACTGTCTGAGCCTGGTACACATCATGGCATGATAATGCTGTGCCATGTAAAGTCGTAGCCGTTGTGGAAGGTACACCACGAATGTGGTATTGTAACCCTGCCCATGTGTAGATGTGTGTATGCCACAGGTACAATGGCTACCTATGTACCAGCATCACACACAGTACAGATAGGTGTGGCCCTGCAGATGTGTACCCATGCCACAGTGGAATACGGCAACCACAGCACCATGTGGGGCATGTGTGTGTACAGCAACCATGTACAATTTGATATGCATGTACGGGGACAGTATCCATGTGATACTCAGTGGATGAATGTTGCTATGCAAAGGTGATGTGCATGCACCATGTGTCATACATCCTGATGCCATGACACCCACATGATGTATCTGCCACACCGACACCCATACGGTTGTTATCTGTATGAGTTGGTGGAGCTATAATGGTGCCAGGTATGTAGATGTGGGATATCTAGGCATGGACAGTACTCTGTGACAGCATGTTGTGTATGTAAGCAAATAGTGAACATGAGGGGCCCCATGACTGAGGACTGTGTAATGCCACATGTACCTGACATGTAGTAAGTAGCATGATATGCTGGCACCACTGTGTGTCCTGTCCAGGAGTCATACAGCCTAACATCCTGAGACACAGGGTATGGTGTGACGGTGGATGTGTACATTGCCAATACCAGAATGTGGAATGGTGCTGAAGGGCAATCTGAGGACAATGTCTGATCTGTTGAACCACCCATGCAATGGTATGACAGGTGGCCAGCATGTGTATGTGGCGTGCTGTGGCACACAGAAGCCCAACAAGGGTGCCAGTAAAGGCATGGAGCTCATCAATGAGTGTGTGAAGCACGTTTGTGAGGATGTGCCCCAGTGCCATACAGAATGGTCCAGTCACGGGTGTACGAATGCAGTCCCACACGTGCAATGCAGTGCCACCCATGTGTGGTGCGATAGATGCGGCAGTGTGACGGTCAAGGTACACAATGTCCGACAACAGGCTAGCAGTGAAGTCAGTGGGCTGGTGTGGAGACACATAACAGCTAGGGAGATCGGAAGGTGACATTGGGACAGTGTCTTAGGACATAACGTGTGCATGGCAGTACCATGTATGTGTCCACAGGAACATTACGATGTCCATGTATGGATTGCAACCCTGTAGTGAGTGAGAGTGTGTATTGTTGGTAGGTACATCATTGCCTGGCATGTTGCCAACATTATCTCAGTCAGCAATACCTGGGTGACTGTTGTACGTGACATCGAATGTGGATGTAGCCAAGCAACACAGACATACCACCACACTGCCTGAGGACCCACACTGCAATGTGCGGCAGTCATGTGTAGGTAGCTAGCCTTGGAGCATGTGATGGACCATGAGGACCCACCATGGCTGTCAAGTGATGCACCACACACATGTGAATATACCCACCATGCAACAGCCTGCACATGTGCCCATACAGCAGATGTGCATGGAACATGACCACCACCGTGGCGTCTGTGAAAAGGCCAGTACCGCCATGTCTCTGTGTGGAATAGCATGGTCCCTACCATTGCGTACATGCTACGGAAGTGTACTGTGATATGTGTCAGCATAGTCATGTACACTGTCCATCTGCCGGGGTGCCATGCCATTAACAACCCCTGTCAGCAGACGTCAGTAGTACCGGCTGTAGAACACATGTACCATGTATGCTGCGATGGGTGTGTGTCCAGGGTGTGGCTAGCAGGGCTGTGAAGCATATATGTTCATCTACCAAAGGGGATAACCCAGGTTTAACACACCAGACACATGGAGGTATTGTGCATGCTGAGGGTAGTGTAGGTATGGTATGTGTTGTGTAATGTGTCACCCAGCTAGGTGGAGTGCATGCCCAAGCATGTGTGGGTACATGGGTGTTCACTCTAGGGAAGTGTGGGTTGCTGTCAGCACATGGCAGTAGCAGCTGTCCGAGGCCCAATGTACAGTATGACAACACAGACAGCATGTAACCTGTGGTGTACAGTGTAAGCTCTGTTGCGTGTTACAATGTGTCTAGCGGTCACAAACATGGGTATCTGAACATGGAGCACCTACGATGCATTGTGTTCGGCAAATATCCAGTATGTGTGCAAAACATTGTGTGATGTGGGGTCCCCTCACCTGTGTGTGTTGCAGTCCAGGTATGTGCTTGTGAGGTATGATCCGTGTACAATCTGTACTTGCAGGTGTGCTGTGCAGAGCATGGAGGCAGGTCCCAGGCACTGCAGATAAATGTGAGTCGTGCACTAGTGTGTGTGCCTTGCTTGTGTGCAGCACAGTGGAAGGTGCAAGCATTGTCCCACATGACCGCATGCCGCCTGCCTGTTACAGCCCTGCTGTAGACAGTCATGTGACACCGCCACAGAGGCAGTATAGCATGTGAAGATGTACATGTGTGCTCCACACCCCAGGCAGATGTCCGCAGGTCATGTGTGCCACAGCAGTGTGGTCGACCAGGACTGTCATAGTGGTCTGATACCACATGCCTGTATAAGTACAGTATGAGCATAGTCAACAGTTGCAGTGACAGAGTAGGTCAATGTACAGTGTCCCTGTTCAGACCACCGCCTACCGTACACTTGGCTAGACACACACCCAGAGGGTGAATATAGTGAGCCATCACATGTCCCAGTACACGTAGCCTGTATAATGCCATCACAGGTGGTCACAATAACATGTGGTATGACAGACATGTTGTACCAGGTGATGTGTCATGCGCATATGTTGAGTTGCACAGCCGTCACACGTCCGCAACATATCAGTGCATGATGCCTAGTGTAACATGATGTGTGGAACTGCACTGTGATCCACAACAGGGTCATCTGAGACAGGTGTGTTGTGAATGGTGTAACCCATGGTTCCACGGATATACACTGGTGCTGTTGGCTGCCATGCTGGGGCCACCAGTGGTGCCTGCAGTGGTCATACAGACATACTGCACACATTGTTCTGGCAGGAATGTCCATTGTTGTGGATGATGTGTTGCTACGTGAAGGTAGGTGTGTGTTGTGAATGTTACCCATCCAGATGTGACCATCAGGCGCAGTCATGGTTGTCGACGGCATCACACCCATCCACAGCTGTCAGAACCCTGTCCCCAGAATGGGTGTCAGCTGCGCCCTACTCGCGTGACCTATGTGCAGATGGCGGAACACCTCCTACTGGCTGGCTAACAGTGTCATCTAGGAAGGCTATGTGATGGCTGGAATCGCCCGTCATAATGTATAATGCTGGTATCCCAATGAAGTACATGGAATCACACACAGTACGCCATGGCTGGCATGTAAACCATGTACAACAATGACTGTGTGACAGACACAAACAATGCGGAGCCATGTTGGACATGCACCCATGAGAACACCAAATGAGGTATGTTGCACATATCGATGTACAACTGTCAGCTATGGCCATAGCATGGATGCAGGCATATCCTCCACAGGCAGTACCACGCCATGTAGGTAGGGGGGCATTGCACGACTACATGTGACAGTTGCTGTACCGACACATGTACTGCATATCCGTCATGTAGAGGTAGCAGTGGTATGTGACTGTTGTACATGCCTGTACATATGACCATGTCCCACAGGATATGTGTTATGTGTGTACAATACGTGTTGTACTGTCATCAAGCTGTGAAGTGTATGGCTGCCAGTGTACCTGTGTGACATGTTCTGCAATGGGTGCAAAGGTACGCAGTAGTGCATTGCATGCCCACATGCCCCACACAGGTGCATAGCCTGAACATACAATACAAAGAGGGTGTTGGATCATAGCAACCCACAAGAGGAGATGGGTACAGGTGGCAACCCTACCACCACCCGTTCGGGTAAGGTGTGCATGTCCATGACACAGTAGCACCGAAGCTAGCAGTACAGCAGTACAGGGTGGCATGCATATATGTTCACTAATACCCCTGTGTGTCCCACCACTGGCCCGTGGACAGACAGACACCAACACAATGTGCAGAATTGACATGTGCACAGCACATCACCGCTGCCTACTGTAGAACAGGCTTACTGTGTAGACATGTGCACAGAAGGTCTGCGCCAGCCACACTCAAACACGTTATGTGTCGAACCCCACCATTATTTTAGCCCATGCCGCAGACAGATGTGCACGCATCTGTGTATGTACATCTGGGAATGTCCCCGGCCTAGCAGTATAGCTGTGTCAGTGTTGTGAACAACATACTGAATGGGCTGTGTGTGTGTGAGGTGTCGTCATCGTGTATGGTCCGATCGACGATACCATCAGTGCCCCTGCTATGTGAACATCCCTGTCCCCATACATGGATACCTATGCTGTGCCCAACACCACGCTCCCCATGGGAGGGATGGTGCTGTGCGGTGCACCAGTTGACATGGGGGTGGCAGCAGGCACTGGATGTAGACATATGTGGTACCCATGTCAGGCCAGGCAACCATCCATGTGCACGGGATAGCAGTGTGTGGGCACATACAGCACTGTGTTGAACAATATTGCAGCACATAGCACCTGTCAGGGGTAATGTGTATGCATGTATGTGCGATACCTGCATGCACCATACACACCCCCACCAAGCAGTGTGCAGCCTACCTTGCAGAAGGCCAGTGTCCACACCATGATGATAGACATGTGTAATGTCCATATACACATAAGCAATGACATATGGAATGGACAGCCACCCTGCCAATATCAGTACCCCCCAGGTGGGTCACATTCCAGTGCCATGTATGTGACATACCCTGCCATACCATGCAGCCCTGCCCAGCAAGGCTGCACGTGCTATCACAGTCTTACATGGTGCGATGGACAAATGGCACTTGCACTATCAACCGTCCACAGCAGTAATGTGGCACTGATGCACCCTGTGGTGTCACAGGTGCTGTGTGTTGGTGTGGACAACGTGCGTGCGCACATGCTATGCATGACCTTTCCTGCTAATGTCACATGGTTACACATTGTCCCATGTGTATCACATGTGCAATACAGGTGAGCCGTGGCAGGTTGGCCAACACCGTACAGTGCTGTGTAGATGTACATGGCACAACACATGCATGTACAGGTGTCCATGTGTATGTGTGCAGTGCCACCGCTGGCGTTCATAATGGCCGCGTGCGTGATGCCTAGTGACATATACACAGCATCCAGGTGAACAGTAGAACTGTTGTCACATTGGGACACGTGCCAACTGATATGAACACAGGTGCAGGCAGGTACACATGTCCACAGCAGGCTACCATCAACATGGTGTGTGTACAGTGTGATGAGTTGACACACAGATATGATATGAAACCCACTGCTTAATGGTGTGACGGCAACATGTCAGCTGTGTCACTGCCATGATGCATCGCAGAGATTACTGTGCAGATGTTGTACATGTCATAGCAATGTATGTCCAGCAGTATGCCAGTACATCAGTGTAAATGTGACTTGTCACCATCATTATGTCTTACAGATAATGCCACGTTCCCGGCTGCCAGCCTTCAGCTGCCAGGAGGATGACGTGATTATACCGTTGCTCCACGACAACTACGATATACTATTCAGCCATGTGCCACAACAAGCACAGCAGTGGGACGACGTGTGGCAGGATATGCGCAGGAGGGTGAACAACATGGGTGGCAACAACCGCACCTACCAGTAGATCCGCCGACACTGCACAGACCTAATTCGGCATGCGAAACAGCGTGCCGCCGCAATCGCCAGACAACAAGGTGGGACAGGTGGTGGGCCACCAACCCAGCCCCCACTCACACACACGGAGGAGCTCCTGGCCAGTCTGGGGACACCCAGGGAACAACATGCAGAAACACTCGCTGCCATCGTGGAGGTGGGTGTCTCCCAACCAATGAGCCTGGAGCTGCCTGGTAAGTCAGTCTTGCATGTGTGTGTGATAACTGACGTAGGTGTGGGTGTCATAGTACACCACATAATGTACCAACACATGCCAGGTATATGGCCACACAAGCTGCATACTACAGTATGCTACGTTGTGTTTGCAGACATATGCATAACACATGCTACCACACAGGTACATGATGTGACATGCACAGTGCTTACTGTGGCTACAGTAATGGATAATGTGTATACTGTTGTGTCGCCCCTATACAGGTACCTCTGGCATGTCGCACAGACATGGGGCCATCGCAGGTGAGACTGTTGCTAGTAATAGGCATGTTACAGTGTATAGATATTCCCCATGTGTCCAGGTATGACATGCACACCTGGGTCTGCTCCAGTCACGGTATAGAGGTTGCACCACCCGACACACACGCCACCCATGTACAGTAGATACAACCGTTAGTATACACCGGCATGACATCACATAACCCATCGGTGTGATATGTGCAGTCAGCAATGCATACAATGGTGGAGGTGTTCTACAATGGCTGCATGTGTAGTATGCATCGGAATGCCTTTGCGGTACGCACACAGTACCACATAGTGAGCTGTGATCTGGCCAGCACACAGGTGTTACCAATGTGACCTATGCCCCTGCATTGTGTGCACATGTTGTGACATGGCACATGACATGTCCCATGCACGTGGTGTTCTGTCTGCAACATTGTCACACCATGACATGACCTACGCACGACATATCAGACATCCACAATGTCTGCATAGTCTTCGGGAATGTGACACCTCAGACTAGTACGGGTGTATGTCATATGGGCCACCACAGGGATGTGTACACGATGCCCATCACACACAATTGTCCATGACCCAGTCAAACATGGCCATGGGTGATACCCGCAGGCATGTTGCCACACAGTACATCTGCAGTGGGTAGTCACCGTTGCACCCTGTCCACACATAGTGCGATCATAGCTGTAGTGGACCCCCTGTACATCTGATGTGGTACACCAGACAAACGAAATGCCTTTCTGCAGCCACTGGAGGTGCCACCAATGTCTACCATATACGTGTTGTGGAACAGCATGACTGTGTTGCAGACATGGCAATGCAATGCGTCCATGTTACGCATTGCACAGAAACATACCTGTGTCTTGCTGCCATGCAGTGGCACAGTGCCCGTACTCCCCACTGTACAGCTATGTACACAGCTCACACCAACCACACCTGCACAGACATCCTTGTTACACATGCATTCTATCTGTAGCCTGTACACATAACACTGCACTGTGACGTCCAGTTTGATGTGGTGCATGTGGTGGGACACCATTGTCACATGTCCACATGTTATCGCACATGTTTGCGGTGTACATGGCAAAGTGATGCCAGCCATGTGTACTGTTAACCCGCCTGTGGCCACACGGTGTATCACGGTGATGCATGCAAACTACCATGAATGTGTGTACTGCAAGCCTACTGAAATGACACCTGCTTGATGTAGTGTGCACCCCAGGGCAGTATGCATACTACCACTATTAATGTCTGGCCTGCATTCACTGAGCTGTGGTGTGGGAATGCTGCATGCCATCTGCAATATCACATGCATGATGTGTCTGCATGTGTGTGTGTCTGCGTGTGTGTGTCAGCGTGTGTGTGTCTCCACATGTGTGTGTGTGTGTCTGTGTCTGCGTGTGTGTGTGTGTGTCTGCGTGTGTGTCTGCGTGTGTGTAATGTATCTTACAGTATGTCTTTGTATTCACAGGTGGTGTAGGTGCGTTCCCCTCCTGTGGTCCATCTGATGCTAGTGTCCCCACAGATACTAGCGGTGATGAACATATGCATGAGGCACAGGCAGGGTTGTCACGGGCAGAAGCTGTGCCATTGGTTAACATCCCACCTATGTCCCCTTCATCTCCACACACGGTTCTGATGCCGACACATACCACATCACCGTTGCCCATAGAGGAAGGACAGTCAGCGTCTGTTGGCATTGAGCAGGAATGTGTGGTGGCTACAGATGGTGCGGGTACACACCATGTTGCCAGTGTAATGACTGGTGATGTGCCACACAGGCATGTGGCTGGTGCTGCTCGTAGGAGGAGCTCTGGTAGACATGCACCTGCTGTACAGGGTGCAGCAGCTGGTAACACCAGACGCATGTTCTAGACTGTAATGGCGGCACAGGCACGTGCTGAACGGCAGAACCAAGAAGGGCAGAGGCTGCAGAGGGCGCAATCCGTTCCTAAATGAGAACATCCAGTCATTGGCGAATGCTCAACAGCAGCTTGCTGATGTTGTGGATAGGCGATTAGGTGAGATGGTTGGAATCCTCGACTGAAGCATGTCAATCCGCGAGCGTGAGCTGTCTGTGCTGGAACACCTGGTAGGGGTGAGGCGTAGGACACGTGGCCATAGGCCAGCAACAACACCTAGTGTAGGTCGGCGTTATGCGTGCCACCTCTCATGCCCACTCACACAGTGCCGGTAGCAGCAGCAGTGCAGCTGGTGCTACACCAACCACACCAGGACACAGCAGGCCACGTGGACGTGGCCCTGGCTGGTCCCAGCATGGACACGGTTCCAGCGGACATGTGTCATCGGAGAGTGGCCACTCCATACCTCCACCCGGTAGTGCCCGTGCGACCCCAGGCAGGCACGGGTCATGTGGCCGCAGACGGACACAGTGAGCCGTACAACCTGCACTGTACAGTCTGGGGCTGCCAAGTATACCCCGTGTAGGCATCACACATGGCTGAACTGTGTACACACATACCCACACACAGCAGACACAACTGTAGGGCTCCACCACATCCACATGCATTCTGCACAGTCATGCCCAGTAAATGCACCGGCCCTTACACACATGATGTCATCCATTGGTACAGCCTATGCCCCTGGCACACATATCACCCTGTGCATATGATGAAGCCTCTGCCACAGCACTGTCATCCACACCATCGGTGCACGGTTATGCAAATATATTCTGATGCACAGGGTGGACAAGTTAGTGAGAGGTGTATGTGATACCTGTGTCCGCATAGTGCGTGATGTGTATGTTGCAGTGGTTGTGTATGACAGGTGACAGGTGCGTATGTGACGTGGGTTGTGTACTGACATCATGCAGCAGACATACCATGTAGTGCAGGTGCAGCATACATTGAGCTGTGTACACGGTATGTGTGACGGTTACATGTGTAGCACCATGTTGGTTCTGTTAACCTGTATGCCTCATATGGTGTACTTGCATGTGCCTACTGGGAGCACTGTTATCATTCCCCCACATGTAGCTGTGGGTTACCCACAGGCACATCTGGCAATATCAGCATACCACAGGTACCCGCAACCTGCATGGACTCCTACATAGGTACATAGGTGCATAGGTACATACCAGGCTATGTGCCCTACGACCAGGCCAGAGTGTGTGTGGCTTTCACCACCCCTTAGGATGAGGATACTATATCCATTGGTCTGCTGTCCCTCTGTCCAGCAGTGACACAGAGATGATGCCTGGCGCATACCTACGATCACCCATCCACACGTCAGGATTACTCTTGGACAGAGTCAGTGAGGGGCTCTGCTTCATATGGGCTGGGAATCTTTTCCATGTTGTAGGGGGTCTCTGGGTGATGACCCTGTCCCTCCAGCATGTCCTATTTATGTCCGTGTTGAGGTTTCTGTCAGTTGCTTCTGTGCCCGTGGTTGTTTGGAGCCTAGGAGGTGGAACATGTCCATGACACCCAGGTCGGACATGGCCGTGTATGTCAGGCACAGATCACCTCAGAGCAGACGGTATGAGAAGTTTACAGCCGGAGTCCCCTCAGTCGGGCAGCGTGTGACATATGTTTCAGCACCTTTATCCCTGTGTTGTGGAACGTTTGAGGTCCTTCCAAGTGCTGCAGGTGTCAGGTTAGGTACATTCCAAATGTGGCGTTGTACCCAATCATTGGTCTGATGTGTGAAGAGTACAGGGGTACAATGACCTCCCCTGATGTGGATGTGAATCCCTTCATGACCAGGTGGGCACAGTGGAATGTCTTCCCAACCACATTGGCAATGTGAGTGTCGAGAGAGGTTACCGACAGGTTTGGTACCCATGTCGCTGATCACGTCCACCATGTTTAATGGATTACCACCTATATGGTAATTCGGGGTGAACATGTCTTTCCCAAAGGGTAGGTCTATACCTTCCCTGGCATGTAGCATCAGGCCATGGCTCTGGCACCAGTTTTCCATTTCTATGAGACCCCAGGTGGATGTCCGTGTCTGATGGGGTGTTGAGTATGGTGGCCGGTGTGCAGTCATCTGCATACCTTGTCTGCCACAATCCCCCTATGTTTGCATGCACATTGGAAAGTTGAATGCTGAACAGGAGGGGGCCCAGGAATGAGCCCTGTGGGCCACCACTCGGGACCAGCTTGGAGTCTGACATGGCACCAGGAACACAAACCCTGTGGGGTTTGACCTCCATCCAGTTGGCAAACCATCGTGTGACATATGTCTCTACATCTACGCTGGTGAGCCTTTCTATGATGCCCACGTGGAGTGTGGTTTGAACGCTCCCGCCAGGTCATGGTAGTCTGTGCAAACCAACGTACCCTCATCAATGGCCTTAGTGACTCCTCCAAACAGGTTGACCAGGTTTGGGAGGCAGGATCTGCCCTTGACTAAGCCGATGTGGGTATGTTCCGGTATTTGCTGTACACCAATGTCTTTATTTATGGGCTCCAGTATGGACCTCCCACAGCTTTGCAGACAAGGCTTGTCAAGCTGATAGGGCAGGGATGTATAGAGTCCACAAGAGCACTACCCTGGTGTAGTGGGACCACAGTTGCCGTATGCCATCCATCGGGGCGTAGCCCGTAGTAAGGCTAAGATGAAACAGCAGCCTTATGTGCGGGGTGAGGGCCTCAATGAGGTTGTGTAGCACACAGCCGGGACACCATCTGGTCCCATTGATGCTGTGTTCACTGCTTAACAGATATCAGCTCTCTCCTGGGCATACGGGATGTTTGGGAGGCTAGACTCTGGTGGGATGGATCGTCCCCTTGGGGGGTAGATGTATGCACGGAACATGTCCGCTGGTTTGTTGGCAATGTCTGTGGGTTCAGTGATCATTGTACCATTCTGGAGTAATTCCAAGCATAACTGTGTGCTTCCACCCATGTTCCTACCATAGCTAAGGAAGGCCTTATGGTTGTCTTATGTGTCCTTTGCAGTACCAGTCCCACAGGCGGCCTTGGATGATTGTATGAGTGATCGTATGTTAACGCCGGTATTAATCAGTGATGCCTTCCCTGGTACTGATATTGCTCTGTCATGTATTAGCTTTCAACTCTTGTTGTACGGTTTGTCAATGGCTGGGGTCCACCAGACCATGTGCCTGCCATTGGTGGACAAGGTCCTGATGTTATCAGGATCGCTTGGTGCAGACATTCCTGGGGGTGCTCATAGAAGGCATTTGTAAGGGTTTCATCAGTGCGGCCTGTGTTTACCACTGGCATGGAGGCCTTGTATGGTACCACACCAGTCGTATGATGTGTGTGGTTCGCTGTGGAGAGGTCTTCACTGTGGTCTCCCATGCCGGTGTTGGGTGCAGGATGCGGATCTCCAGTGAGTTCACTATATGGTCTGACCTCACCATTGAGGGATGTACATCCTGTGTGGAGCATGTTGTCCCCATGTGTGATGATCAGAACTAGTATAGTTCCCCCCCTTGTGGGTATGGTGCATGGTTGTTCCACAGCATTCAGGTGTATGAACACCTGGAACCTTTGGTGTAGGGTGTTGTGTCCTGGGTAATGTTCCCGGTCTATGTATGGGTGGTTGATGTCACCCAATATGACGGTGTTGTGAGAGCATTCATACTCACCAGTGTCTTCAGGAAGGCTGTGCAGGTATCCAGGGTTTGGGAGGGTGGTCTGTAGCATGCAACAAACTGTACGGCAGTCCTACCCATGGTTAATTGCACCTGGATATTCCCCGCTGCTACGTGCATTTCTGCCACCCTGGAGGTGTGTGCATCCTTCATGGAAATGGAGACTCCCCTTCCTTCTGTGTTAGGTCCGGGTTATGGTCCTGAACGCGTGATATGGGGTATGACCTGATAGTGCTGGGGTGCTCTCAGCAGCCCTGATCAATGTTTCAGTCACAGCACTGACATCGATGTCCTCCATACTGAGGAGGGCATTTGAGGGTGTGCAGCTTGGGCGTAGACCACTGGCACTGAGCAGTATTACCCTGTCTGTTCTCCAGGTTTGTAGTGTAGGGTGGTAGGTTTATCATTCCAGCCTTGCCTGCAGTGGGCACTGTGGGTGTGGCAGGTGCCTTAGCCAAACCCTTGAAGACCAGGGGCGACAGGTGCGAGCCATCCCTTGCAAAGGGGCGTGGCGTGCCAAGCATGTCATCCCAGGTATGAGGAATCTGGATCCCCTCAGAATGACACCGGTAACCAGGCACATTATCAAGGGTGACCACTTGGAGCCAGTATAGTGGCATCATACTTGATGAGGGTGGGATACTGCCCAGGGTCAGGGACATGCTGGCCTGGGCTACACAATCTGAGTGGCCCTCTATGTCTCCTTTAATGTATCCCAGGGTGGTATGTCTCCAGTCGTTGACGCCAGCATGGGCAATGACCGCGTCATACCTGTACATGCTGCGGAGTGACCTGAGTGCGTGTGTATTATGTGGCGGATTCCAGCGCCTGACAGGCAGCCTACTGTTATCATTCCCTTGTTCAGTCTGGTGGGTGGGATGTCGGTGTGTCTGACAGTGGCGTCACCCATTACAAGTGTGTCTGGCATTGTGTGTGTTGCCTTTGGGGCTCTGACTGTTTAGCACATTGACGTTGAGAACTATGTGTTGCATGTCCTATGTCTTGTGGAGGCAGTTGCTTGTGTGTCTGCTTCAGAGGGCTCGTTAGGTTCGTGACATGTTTTAACAGTGCCTCCAGGTATGTCTTAGTGTGTTCATGTGTATGATTAGCATTTGCGATAGTCACATGTGACACTGGGTTTGTGGTGTGCATGGTGTCCTTCCCGTTTGGTCTTGCGGTCATGGTTTGAGAGAGCACAGCCCCTGTCTGGCTATATAGTTGCATCTGTCACATGTATTATGTTCAGTGGGGGAGGTGCGGCTTGTCCGTGTCCATGAGGCACCTGTAACAGTGCCCAGGACGCCCAGATTCACCATCTGAACAGGAGAGGTCGCTAATTGACCCTTCGACATGCCAGAGAATGTGAATGCATTTGCTGTGTAACTGGGTCAGAAGGCACCTATAGGGAAGTGGGTACACAAGGGGATTCTAGGCCAGTGTAGTACTCCATTTAGTATACATGTACTTTACCTATGTAGGAATACTATGGGAGCAGGTGCAGAGATTTTGTGATATAGAGAACAGACAGTCGGGATTGCAAGAAGAGAGGTTATACATAAACCTGCGAACGGAGCCAGATACAGTGTAGCGTTGCTTACACGGTACATGATGCACATGTCCACACATATACTGCACCTGACGCCTGTGGTCGGTGCAACAGGCTACGGTGGACAGAGACATCACATACATGGCATGACACAGTACAGGTATGGTGACATTCTGCATGTGTCGATGCGCGGTGTGCTGGCTACTGACCGCAGGTGTCACCTGTCAGCTGTGGTGCACGGTGTGCAGCAGTCGAATGCTGCACCGGTACAGGAATATGTCCGCAATCGCGGTGCGTACACCTCTATGGCACACACCCATTGTGTGCAGATGGGGACACCTGTCTGTGTGGTCAGCACCCTCACAAGACAATGCACCCATGTCACAGGGGGTGGTCTTGCACAGGTGGCCAGTAAGGCTCACAGGTATGGCATTGACAGGGCTGTACAATGCAGCACCAGTACGGGATGGTCACCCTGTATGGTCAGTGTCCAGTCACAACACTATATCTGCATACACCCTCACAACAGGCAGCAGACATACACACATGTTGACACACTGACATGGTGGTGACCACACATGTCTACACGGAGGGATGATGTGTTGCATGTACTGCACCATCCACATCCATGCACCCCACACTGAGGTAGGTACAGATCTCTACCATGGTGTAGAGTGATGTGTGGCACATGGCACATAGTCCCCCCGATCTGTGGCATACATGGGCACACATTCCTGCACACATGTTGGTGCTAGGAATGCCACACCCGCTATATGGGATATGTGCAGGTGTGCAGCGGTATGTAGTGCATCCTGTGTACTACCACTGTATCTGGCAGCTGTGCCAATATTTGCACTTGGGAGGTGGTAGGGGTTACAGTGGCCATGTGACATATGGTCGATGACGCATGGCCAATGGGTATGCATTATGGCAGCGCTGTCATGTAAAGGCGACATAGCAGACTGTATGCACATGGCAGGGTAGGATGGTGTGTGACACACCTGTGACCAGCACCTGCACACATGCATGTGGACAGGTGTTTAAACACATGGTGTACACACAGACTGTCATGCGTGCTGTTACTATGCCACCATATGACGGCCCCCATGATGATGGGTATGCATGTGGTAGGGGTTGCAACTGTGTTATGGACATCGGACACCGCTCATGCATGGCTGCACCATGTACAGTACACGTGTCACATGTATCCCCTGTTGCCATGTGTGCATGCATTGCTACGTTGTGACATGTGTGTCGACATACATGGAACATGGACTGTGGTATGGTATCACAGCTGTCACAGGCAAACTGTACAAGGGTATGTGTCCCAGTGAACACCGCTACACCCTGTAGGGGGTGCATACCACAGACATGTGTCCGCCTTCCCTTCATGTGTGTATTACCGCATACGCCTGTGTTATGCATGTGGTACATCACAGGCTTCGTATGTGTCCTGCGTGCAGTCCATGCACACAGCCAGGAAATCACATATGTGACATATCCGGACATTGTTTCACTGTGGTACAGCTGCAGTCATGTGTCATATCTGTGTCAGGCCTGTGGTATGTGTGGAGCACGCCTGTCCATGTATACCGGTATGGGTGGACTACATCACACCTGTGGGATCATTGATAGTACATGTGTACTCTGCACAACGGACGTACACCGCCACATAGTCTTGTGGACATATGTCACATGCTGTTGCTGGACCGTGAGGCATACTGCTGCACCGATGACATGGTGCTGGCATGGCAGCTACAGTGTTCACTGCAGTGTGTACATGTTCAGCCTGCACCTGTGACGCCTGTGCTGTCATCTGTGTGTGTACGTGTAACTGCATGTGTGTCCACCCTGTGCAAGTGTACGGGTTTACCTGGCCGTGACCTGCAGTGTGTGCACTCCGTCTGCATGCCGGACGGCGCGTAGCACATACTACATGTGTGAGCATGGCCGGGTTGCTGTTGTGTGGGTGGACACACACGACGGTCCACATTCTGTCTCCCATGATTTCGCCCCATGTGTATGCATGTCTGCACTGTGCAGATTCTAAGTGTCTGAGCATGCCCAGTATGCAGCTGTGTAGATGGACACACAGTACAGTGCACACCGTGCCCGTCTGCGTTGATACCCCGTGTGCATGCCTGTTTCCCCTTCCCAACCGCCACGTCTGTGGCATGGCCGGGTTGCTGTTGTGTGGGTGGACACACATGATGGTCCACATTCTGCCTCCCATGATTTCGCCCCATGTGTATGCATGTCTGCACTGTGCAGATTCTAAGTGTCTGAGCATGCCCAGTAAGCAGCTGTGTAGATGGACACACAGTACAGTGCACACCGCGCCCGTCTGCGTTGATACCCCTTGTGCATGCCTGTTTCCCCTTCGCAACCGCCACGTCTGTGGCATGGCCAGGTTGCTGTTGTGTGGGTGGACACACACGATGGTCCACATTCTGCCTCCCATGATTTCGCCCCATGTGTATGCATGTCTGCACTGTGCAGATTCTAAGTGTCTGAGCATGCCCAGTAAGCAGCTGTGTAGATGGACACACAGTACAGTGCACACCGCGCCCATCTGCGTTGATACCCCGTGAGCATGTCTGTCTCCCCTTTGCAACCGCTAGGTGTGAGGGCATGGCCAGTACACCATTCTGGGGTACACACTACAGTCGGCACCGATGTCTGCTACTAGGCATATAGCCATGGCCAATGACATCCTGCATAGCCATGGCGACCATCCAGGTGAGTCATATGTGGTTGTTATGCCACAATGGCTGCCTACATCGTGCACGCCGGATGCCCTCTCATGGGGTATACTGTATGTGGTGCATCCCGTATCCATGTCGTGATGTACTGCTCCATAGTTAGTTGGTATTCCCGACTGCAGCACTACCGTGTTACTGTACGCCCACCTTGGGATGGTAACATGCTGTGTGACTGCGCACTCTGTCTTCATTCCCTATCGGCTGCCTTGCCTCTGCAGATGATATCACCCACCTAGGGGTATGCCTCCTGACAGTGCTGTGCTCAGTAATCTCGGTAGCGCATTCTGTAAATGCATCATTCTGTAGTGTGTTCGTGTAGGTAGGCATAGGTTCGACTCCTGGCCCTTCCCAGTGTGTGTGGGTGTGTGTGTGTGTGTGTGTTTCCAGCTGCCTCTGCATATGAACATGCTTTTAGATGCTTCGCAACACATACCTTGGCTATTGTCAGCTATTCCCTTACGGATGATGTCACCTGCCTAGAAGTATGCCTCTGACAGCGCTGTGCTCATTAATCTCGGTAGCGCGTTCTGTAAGTTCATCATACAGTAGTGAGTTCATGTAGGTAGGCGTAGGTTCGACTCCTGGCCCTTCCCCGTGTGTGTGTGAGGTGTGTGTGTGTGTTTCCAGCTGCCTCTGCAGATGAACATGCTTTTAGACGCTTCGCAACACATACCTTGGCTATTGACAGCTATTCCCTTACGGATGATGTCACCCACCTAGAAGTATGCCTCTGACAGCACTGTGCTCAGTAATCTCGGTAGCATGTTCTGTAAGTTCATCATGCTGTAGTGTGTTCATGTAGGTAGGTGTAGGTTTGACTCTCGGCCCTTCCCCGTGTGTGTGTGTGTGTGTGTTTCCAGCTGCCTCTGCAGATGGACATGCTTTTAGACGCTTCACAACACATACCTTGGCTATTGCCAGCTATTCCCTTATGGATTATGTCACCCGCCTAGAAGTATGCCTCTGACAGGGATGTGCTCAGTAATCTCGGTAGCGCGTTCTGTAAATGCATCATGCTGTAGTGAGTTTGTGTAGGTAGGTGTAGGTTCGACTCCCGGCCCTTCCCCGTGTGTGTGTGAGGTGTGTGTGTGTGTGTGTTTCCAGCTGCCTCTGCAGATGAACATGCTTTTAGATGCTTCGCAACACATACCTTGGCTATTGTCAGCTATTCCCTTACGGATGATGTCACCTGCCTAGAAGTATGCCTCTGACAGCACTGTGCTCAGTAATCTCGGTAGCGCGTTCTGTAAATGCATCATGCTGTAGTGAGTACATGTAGGTAGACGTAGGTTCGACTCCCGGCCCTTCCCCGTGTGTGTGTGTGTGTGTGTGTGTTTCCAGATACCTCTGCAGATAAACATGCTTTTAGACGCTTCGCAACACATACCTTGGCTATTGTCAGCTATTCCTTTACGGATGATGTCACCCGCCTAGAAGTATGCCTCTGACAGCACTGTGCTCAGTAATCTCGGTAGCGCGTTCTGTAAGTTCATCATGCTGTAGTGTGTTCATGTAGGTAGGCGTACGTTCAACTCCCGGCCCTTCCCCGTGTGTGTGTGAGGTGTGTGTGTTTCCAGCTGCCTCTGCGGATGGACATGCTTTTAGACGCTTCGCAACACATACCTTGGCTATTGCCAGCTATTCCCTTACGGATGATGTCACCCGCCTAGAAGTATGCCTCTGACAGCGCTGTGCTCAGTAATCTCGGTAGCGCGTTCTGTAAATGCATCATGCTGTAGTGAGGTCATGTAGGTAGGCGTAGGTTCGACTCCCAGCCCTTCCCCGTGTGTGTGTGTGTGTGTTTCCAGCTGCCTCTGCAGATGGACATGCTTTTAGACGCTTCGCAACACATACCTTGGCTATTGCCAGCTATTCCCATACGGATGATGTCACCCGCCTAGAAGTATGCCTCTGACAGCGCTGTGCTCAGTAATCTCGGTAGCGTTTTCTGTAAATGCATCATGCTGTAGTGAGTTCATGTAGGTAGGCATAGGTTCGACTCCTGGCCCTTCCCCGTGTGTGTGTGAGGTGTGTGTGTGTTTCCAGCTGCCTCTGCGGATGGACATGCTTTTAGACGCTTCGCAACACATACCTTGGCTATTGCCAGCTATTCCCTTACGGATGATGTCACCCGCCTAGAAGTATGCCTCTGACAGCGCTGTGCTCAGTAATCGTGGTAGCGCGCTCTGTAAATGCATCATGCTGTAGTGAGTTCATGTAGGTAGGCGTAGGTTCGACTCCCGGCCCTTCCCCGTGTGTGTGTGGGGTGTGTGTGTTCACAGCTGCCCTAGTAGAGTGTAGTTATTTTAGACACTTGGCAACACATACCTTGGCTATCGGCGGCTATTCCTTTACGGATGTTGTCAGCCACCTGGACGTGTGCCTCTGACGGTGCTGTGTTCAGTGGTCCACGTAGCGCGTTCCATACCTGTGTCATACTGTTGTACAGTTGGGTATGTGGGGGTGTGGTCAATCACCATGCCTGCCAGATGTGTGTGTGTGTCTATGCTCCCAGCCGCATGGGTTCATAGAGTATGGCTTTAGAGTTTCCGCAGAACACTTATATCCTGCCGCCATCCCTGTGTTTGTGGATGGTGAGATGCAGCTCGTGGACTGCCTGTGTGCCTGCTGTGGTTGGCGACCTCCGTAGTGTGTTCTCCACGTGCACCCTGCTGTGGTGTGGTGGGGTGGTGCTGTGTACGTTACACTCACGGCCTTGCCACATGTGTCCGTCTGTATCTCTCTCGTTGTATATATACATACCTATGTTGTGCCCATAGCGCTGCTCTTGCATGGACAGCTGTCTGTCCCATGTATCACATATTTGCACGGCTGACACATAGAACTGTGGTACGATGCATATCCACTCATTGTCCATGCAACGTCCGTATTCCAGAATGCCCTAGAGACATCTGCTGGATATCGTGGCAGACAGCTATCCTTGCTGTACTGACACTGTACCCGTACACGCCATAAACCTTGTGTATAATTGCCTGCTTATGGTGTGTGTATGCCTATCTGTGCTGTATGCATGGTCGTGTGTGTGTCCCGCTATAGCCGTCTGTGCAGGTGTCGCCACTATGGGTAATCCTTGTAGACCGCTGTTTCATGTGCACTTCAGCACATACCTGCAGACCGTACTACCCCTCCTACGGCAGCGGCCTTAGATCGACCACTGCTCTAGGCTATAGGGCTCCATGGCACCCACCACCACAACACATGGTGCCCCCATCCTGGTGTACCTACATGACATACCTACTAGACAGGTGGCCCAAATAGTGCAGCACCCTAGGCAGCCGCAGGATTGGCGTATGCCTACGGCCGGCTATGAGCACATCACAAGGCATACGTTTACATTCAGTGTTTTACAAAGGCTAGGTTATAATACCAGAGGGGGGACCTCATCAACTATGCTTTAGAATGCGGATTGAGATGGATTATTAGGTGGAGAGTTGACCACACACCAGGGCTGACTGATGAAACACTGATTAAGCCTCTTTTGAGAAGCAGGTGGCTTAAACCCAAGTAACAGGAATGTAGTTTAGGTACAGATATACAGTTAACACACATTAGTCCACTCTTTCAGTTGTTTACCACTGTATTACATTGATATGATATACATATCTTCTATATATATTGTTAGATCTTTGATTGATGAGTATTAGGCATAGTACAATATCATATAATACATGTTTTTGGAGATGTTAATATATGTGTGTGTAGTTAACATTGCGTCTGTGCTTTATATGCTGTGGTTAATTGTTCATTGTTTGCTGAGAAATTGACCAATGAAAGTGTAAGGAGGGATATTTAAAGCCTGGATGCTTTTATGTTATGTGTAAGTCTGACGGAGCCTACGGGTGAAAGCGCTTACTTGTCTATGAAGGAACCTTTGTATACCATTTGGGCACTGTCCTGGACAATTTCTACGTTGACTGTTTCATCTACCTATGTGTGTTTTGGATTGTGTGCCATAAGGTGCCAGCGGTTCTTTGATGTTGATTAGGTGTATTCCATGGTCAATTTACATTAATCCTATTAATTCACTGAAGGATGTTCTTTATAAGTGGGAACGCCATAGTTTAACCATCCTATGACCTTCCTAGTTGAAGTTGTTAGTGTGCCATTGGTATGTGTTCCACAGGTTGCCCATTTGTTCCGCAGTATGGAAGTGAGTGATCCCCATTTTGGTGCTGGCAGATTGAGTGCTGTGTACGCCGGTATTCGCACGGCGGTCTGACTTTGTATGGGGAGTGTCTACTGTAGTCCCTATCTGTATTTCCTTTGTTATGCCTTACTGCAGCTGTGTAATTCCACCAGGTTTGCAGTTATGGGTGCCATCTTGGTCGTACGCTTGTCCATCTATGGGAATTGCCTACTGGACACTGGTATAGGGCTGTACACATTTCACACCTGCATTTAGCATTATCCGGTGGATGCTTTGCATTATTAGTGGGGAGTAAGGCATGTACTATACCCACATCCCTCCCACGGGGCGGGACAACGGATTATCTGCCAAACAACACCGAGCCCCATTTCTGCATACCCAGGATCCCATGGCTGCAACCCTCGACGGTACCCATTACACATCCTTCATGTGTGCAGGACTGGGATGTGGCCGCACTTCTATGGACTCGACAATCTGGGGATTTCTGTTCATATGTCCTGCATTTCATGGACACTTGTCATCAACCTTAAACACACTGGTGGTGCATATGTCTAGCTGTGCCATAGTCACGGCTGTCACTTCTTCTGGGTAGAATGATCGCAGCTGGATGATATTGTGTACGGATCAATTTTTGGGTCCTACAATGGACACCAATGTGCATATGTAAAGTGTAGAACTTGTTGGACTGTGTCCATCTGGCCAGTGGTTTTGACTGCTGCTGTATGTTCCCCAATCGCGGATGTCTGTTTGACTACCCATATTATGTAGTGCTACGACAACCAGGTTTTTCAAAACTGAAACCAAATGGTGTACATCCAAAGATGCAGGTTAGCAACTGCTTTTAATAATCCTCAGAAGTCCCAATAGGAAAGATTCGCCACTTTATTGTCAAAATAACACCACCAAAACAAGTAGATCACGAGCACTTTCGCCCGGTCTTACCGGGCATTTTCAGGTGTAATTAGCTAAAACAATAACTAAATAAATAATAATAAATAATTTAATAATAAAAATAATAATATGTTATTTGGACAATAGCTTCTGCTATTGGCATACAATGCTGTGGGTGGTGCCGGTTACCATACATATGGCTTTCTCAAAAGCCGACTTCACACTTCTAAACACTAGTGTGGTCTCCTTTAAGGCCCCTGAGCCAGTGGTAAACATTACTCAAGCCACTGAATCACTTACATATGCCTTCTACCAGCACCTACAGGACTGCATGGATCAGGCAATCCCTTACACAACTGTGAGTCTTTGTACCAATGCCAAGCATCCAGTCTGGTGTACCCCAGCCATACACAAGCTCTACAATGAAAGGAGGTAGCTACTACAAGACAGAGCAGAATCCTTGTAAGGTATGACACCCTTGCTCATTATATGTGAAGAACTACAAGCTCTCATGACATCATCCAGGGCAAATCCGACAGATATATCACCAAGGACTCGACAGACAATCATACGGCCTTCTTTAGCTATGTTGGACACCTGGGAGGACACTCCCAGATATGCTCGGACTGGGTTCAGAATGATGTAAAGTTTACTGAACCTACACACATTGCCAACATACTGGCTGACAGGTTCAGTGCAAACATCTCCCCCCCCCCACATGGAGAGATGTCTGTACCAGAGGATTGTGGCCCCCGAAACTTCTGTAATGCACAGGTGGGACATGCTCTCTCCAAGGCAGTGAACACAGCATCCATGGGACCAGATGGTGTCCCGGCTGTGTACTCCACGAACTCATCGAGGAATTAGACCCACAGTTAGGACAGCTGTTTAATCTTAGCCTCACCTCAGGTAACGTACCCAAGTTGTGGCACACGGCGACTGTAGTCCCACTTCACAGGGGCAGTGCCTCCACTGACCCTGGTAATTACCATCCCATTAGCTTGACAAGCCTTATCTGCAAAGCCATGGGGAAGGATCATAATGGAACTCATAGATGACGACATAGGGGACTTGCATACTTTGCATCCAACCCAGTTTGGCTTGGTCAAAGGCAGATCATGCG
This sequence comes from Protopterus annectens, assembly GCF_019279795.1. Classification (NCBI taxonomy): domain Eukaryota; kingdom Metazoa; phylum Chordata; order Ceratodontiformes; family Protopteridae; genus Protopterus; species Protopterus annectens. The sequence goes on along the minus strand of NC_056743.1, from coordinate 1,188,175,567 downwards.
TTTAAAACTTGGTTGACGTTTTAGGAACAGTCACCGAGGCCATTGATGAGGGTCAGGCAGTCCATACAGCCTACCTCAACCTGGCAAAAGCCTTCAACACAATACCCCCCTCAGGTATCATTGATCCCATCGGCTTGGATGTGAACCCATACATTGCAGGATGGGTTGCAAACTGGCTAGGTGACAGAACCCACATGGTCATAGTTGCTGGCACCATGTCAGACTCACAGCCAGTCACAGGCGGTGTCCCACGGGGCTCAGTCCTGGGTCCACTCTTTTTCTGCATCTACATTTCCAAAGTACAAGCAAACACAGGGGGGTTATGGCTGACAATGTTTGCAGATGACTGCGAACTGGGTGCCATAGTGGGACGGACATCTGACACAGATATCCTTCAGAAGGGCCTCACAGATATGGATATCTGGTGCCAGGGACATGGCCTACAGCTAAATGCCGGGAAATGCATAGTCATACCCTTCGGGAAGAACAAGGTTACCCCTAGCTGCCATATAGGTGGCAATCCACTGAGCACAGAGGGAGTTACCAGGGATCTGGGGACCCAGGTTGTCAGTCACCATTCGCTCGACACACACGTTGCTAACATAGTTAGGTAGACCTTCTACATTGCCCATCTGATCGTGCAGGGATTCACATCTAGATCAGGGAGGTCATCGCCTCCTTGTACTCATCACTCATTAGACCTATGATTGAGTACATTGCCCCGCTCGAAGGTATCTGACCCGACACCTGCAGCAGCTGGGAAGGCCCCATAGGTTCATCGTCAAACGGATGCAGGGTGTCAGGAATTTGTGTTATGCTGCCCGACTGAAAGGACTCCTGCTCCATTCAGTCACATACCACTTGCTCAGTGGTGACCTGTGCCTGACATACAAGGCCATGTCGACCCATATTTGATGACTATGCTTCACCTAATGGATCTACATCCCTCAGAACCACAGGGGCAGGTGACGTGAACCTTGACACGGTCATTAATAGAATGTGTTGGAGGGACAGATTCATCACCCAGACACTCACTATGCTGTGGAACAACATCCCAGTACATGTGAGGCAGAGCACCTCGCTGGCCTTGTTCGAGGGGATCTTGACCAATGGATGGGAGATTGCAGATATACCCCAGGGATTACTTCATTGTCACTGCTTGACAGAGGTACAGCAATATAATAGGCATTGTCATCTTCGGACTGGAGGGTTGGCAAAGGCAACATAACTATGGGCTAGGGTTATAGCTGCCCTTGGGCAGATAGCCTACTATGTACCTATGGACCTATGAACCTATGTTCATAGTTTGTCCCATTCACACTTGTCTATCCCCTATCCTCATTCGTATGTGTATATTTCTGTGGCACATGATTGAACTATGTATTACCTGCAGGTATGCTGTGTACAGTGCACATACATCACGGTTGATTACAGTGTATCTATGTACCTACCTCTGTGATACTGAGGACTACCACACATCCTTCACAGCATTACATGCATATGTCCATACTATTATTCGTTGGCCTGTGGGGGGTTGTTAGGGCAACGGTTACATGTGTCCCTGTTTGTGCATGCATCATGGTGGTCTTTGACCAGCCTCCGTTGCTATCGTGGGATGGACGGTAGTGTTGGTGTGTGTTTGGGATGTGTTTCCACTGCCGGTACATCTGTGGGGGGTGGGGTTGGCACATGTTCCTCTTTGCAGGGAGCCCCATCCTGGACATTTGTGTCATGCGTCAACACTTGGCACGTGCCATATGTCCTGTGCTATTCCCACAGTCGTGTATGCCTTCCTGCATTACTACTGCGTGTTACTGGCAGTTTGTATCTGGTACGCATGGCTATTATGTTGGATAGCTTGGCCTATTCCCATGCTATGACATACCCATTCATCCAGGCATATACATGTTATTCCATCCTTTGCGTTGGCCGTGGGTGTTTGGCCATCTGGCAATGCTATTCTCAACGTGTGATGTCCCACCTTCACCTTCTGTGCATGTGGCACCCTGTTGGGGCGTCCTGCTTGGTGGGCAGATGTTCCGCTATATGTGTTGTGTTTGACATGTCTGCATAGCTAATCATCAGTACGGTGGCTGAACATACTGCCTTGTCCAGATGTGTACAGTTATGGGCACCGTGGCGTGTGCACGCCAATGGGGTTTCGACAGGTCCATACCACATGCGGGATGTACACATTCTGCCGACACATTCACATGCAGCCATTTGGATATCAGTACCTGAGGTGGGATGTTAACATGTGGGGTACATATTTGCCCGCGTGGCACTGCCTAGGACAATACTTCTTACTACATTTCAGGTATACCCATTCTGTGTAGGTGTGCAGCTGCAAGGCTGCTAGCTGGGTTGGGTGCACGGTGGCACATCGGTGCGGGTTACGTGCTATGACGGGCTGTTGTGTATTACATTTGCATGCATGGGTTCTGCTTCTGGATATTACGCTTAGGCATACGCCGTCCTATGTGTATGCGACGGGCACGTTGCTGGGTGTAGTACATGTTGCTATGCACATGTTTGTCTGTGTTTAGGGTATCTGGTTTCCTTCTGGTTGTTATATCGACACGGCTGCCCGGCTGTGTACTCTCACTACTGCTGGTGACCATGCCCATGTGGCTACTTGTGTGTAGGTGCGGCGCGCTGACATGCTGCGGTACACCTTCACTGGGTATGCCCACTGACAGTGCATTGCGTGACGGACACGGTATTACGCGTATCCTTTGTTCCTTGGACGGGTACAATTTGGACTTCGTGGGTTATTGTTTGGTTCTCCGTTTTGTGTGAACGGGTACTGTGTTGCATACTCTACGTACGTTTCATTATCCACGGACCCTGGCTGGTGCGGTTACTATTGCAGGTGGCCTGTGACAGTCAGCACTTTAGGTTGCTCATCGCCTGCCGGCTTGGCCACGCCTACAGGCGCATCCTACTTGGGCTCGCGCACGTGCCCTCTGCACGTGTCTGTGGTTGCGGCGCGCACTCATTACTATGCATGTGGCACTGCTACGCCGATTATACACTGCACTGCCGGTGCACGCCTTACACCAGCCTTGCGCCGAGCTTCATGAATCCGGGGGTATGTTTGTAAAAAATGTAAGACAACAATATATATATATATATATATATATATATATATATATATATATATATATATATATATATATATATATAATATGTATATAAAATACAGGGTGAAGTAGAGTAGAATGGATCCATTCTTGTCAACACTTTCCAAAGTCTAGTAGCTCTTAACTTTAGAACAGGGGTCAGGGGATATGTTGTCGTTAAGTCGTGTAGTAAACAAAGTCCCAAACCTTCATGCTTGGCTCACACACAATAAACCTGACATCCTCACTATTTCTGAAACCTGGCTAAAACCACACATTAAAGATTCTGAAATAGTCCCTCCAAACTACTCCATAATAAGGAAAGACAGAGCACACAAAAAAGGTGGAGGAGTAGCCCTTCTATATTCTTCCTCCCTAGTAGTCTCTCCCTACAACAAACCTATCCCACACTTTAACAATGCCGAACTTCTCCTTACCCTACTACAAATCAATGATCATAAATACATATGCATAGCTTCCCTTTATATCCCCCCAGGAGATAATATCTCCACTCTTGAACTTATCCTTTCTTGGCTATCCAGTAACATTAGTAATGAAACCATAATCCTAGGAGATGTAAACATTAACTGGGCCCATATCCAGTCTCCTTCAAACCCCATTAACATCAACCTCTACAATTTCTCACAACTCATCACTTTGGTAACTCACCCAGCCAAAAACCCCTCCAATGGGAGTATATTGGACTGGATTCTAGTCTCCCATCCTCACTACTTCACCAATAGTGGCACTCTTCCCGACCCACTTGGTGACCACATACCCACCTTTACCCACCGGCTTCCCACTATCCTTCAATGAACCCATAACTATATTACTATCCGTGACCAAAAAAACTTCAACCCAACAACCTTTTTTAACTCACTACAAGCAATTAATTGGAATTGTTTAAAAACACTACCTCTAGACAATGCAGTCTCATACTTCAACTCAACATTCTTGAAATTACTAGACTCCCAAGCTCCCTTACAGACAAAGAGAATAAAAACTAAATCAGCCCCATGGCTCTCCAAAAGTACTCTCACTACCATGAGACAGAGAGACAAAGTCTGGGCACGCTACGAAAAACATAAGACAACTCCACTCCTTAACTAATATAAAATGCTCAAATAAAGTAAAAACTCATTACTTATGATCGTAAAACTATTTCTCTACACTCCAAAACCATAACAAAAACAACCCTCAAAAATTCTGGAAAGGGATCTCTACTCTCCTCCACCCCAGCAAACCAGATACTCCTACCCCAGACCCAAATTCTACAGAACTTGATTTAGCCACCCAATTTAATTCTTTCTTTATTGACTCTATTTCCAAATTGACCTCCTCGTTCTCCAACTCCTCCCTATCATCCAATACCCCCTCACCCACCCCCACTGTCTCTACTTCTTCACCCTACTCCCCACACACTAACTCCACTACCCCCTCTTCTACACATATTCTATCTTCATCACCACCACCCCATAATCCCCCCCCCCCGACTGCACTCACTTCTCTCTAAACCCCATACCTACATCTACTATTAGGAAACTCCTTCGGAAATTGAAACCATGTACCAATGCTCCTGACAATATCCCTTCTTACTTTCTCAGTATAGCTGCTGAAACACTTGCCTACCCCATTAGCATCTTAATTAACCGCTCCCTACAAGAATGCACAGTTCCCCAAATTTGGAAACAAGCCTTTATTATACCACTACACAAAGGTGGTAACAATAATAACATTACTAATTTCCGTCCCATAGCCATCCTATCCCCCATTTCAAAAATCCTTGAAAAATGTGTGCAACTTCAACTCCTACCCCATCTCATAGACAACAATCTTATAACTCCCACACAGCACGGTTTCAGACCCAATCATAGCACTATGACTGCCATCCTCTCCTTCCTTGAAATTGTAAATAAAGCCCGTGACTCAGGACAAATTGTTTCCACTTTACTCCTTGACCTTTCCAAAGCCTTCGATACCATCTCACACAGCCTGCTCTTAACTAAACTCTCCAAACTCTACCTATCCTCCTCCTCTTTGAACTGGTTCTCTAGTTATCTATCTAACAGATATCAAGCTGTAAAATGGAAAAAAGCCACTTCCTCTTTCCTTAGTACCCCTACAGGAGTTCCTCAAGGCTCCATACTGGGTCCTATTCTCTTCAATATCTTTATTAACGACTTCCACAAGTAAATCCCTTTCTCTAGCATCATCCAATATGCAGATGATTCAACTATTATCTGTTCTGCCTCTTCTATCACTACACTACAAAAACTTACTCAAGATGCCTTCTCTTCCACAGAGCAATGGATGCTAAGCAATCATCTAGCTCTTAATGCTACCAAGACCAAACTATTGTTATTCACTCCTTCCAAAGTCACTCCTCCCGACATGAATACATTCTTAATTACTAGCCAAAACAACTCACCTCTCGAAATAGTGTCAGAGACCAAACTACTTGGGGTCCAAATCGACAACCAACTTAAATTTAACTCCCACCTGCAAACAAACATCAAAAAAACACATCAAAAACTTGGCATGCTTTATAGACAGAATGCCTACCTCACATCCACCACTAAAATCACTCTCTCTACTTCCTTCCTTATCCCCTCCCTTCTCTATGGCGCCCCACTACTAACTAATATTCAGTCCTTGTTAAAAAAACAACTTACCTCCTGCTATAACAAAATTGCAAAATTTGCCACCAGCCATAGGTCTTCCGCTCATCACTGTCTCTCCCTCCATAAACTAAAATGGCTAGAACTTCCTAATCAACTAACTTACACTCAACTAACTCTAGCCCATAAGCTTATTCTAAACCCCTCCCTCTGTCCCTCCCTTTCCTCTGCTTTTAAAATGCACCTACCTAACAGAGTTCTAAGTTCTAATAATCAAAATCTGCTAGAAGTGCATAAACCTACTCATCCCCCAGGCAAAAACCTTCTTTCCTTCAGCCTCACTCGCCTCTGGAACTCCCTTCCACCAAGCATCCACACCACCTCTAACCACTCTACCTTCAAAAATTCTCTTTTCCTACACCTAGCATCACAGTGGGAATGCTCTTGCTCCCACCCCACATAACTAACTCTACTTAATATCCTTCTATATCATATCCTACTTTATTTAGCTACTATGCTTGTTCTCTAATCTGTATCAATGTTTCATATTTTTTTTTTTATTATTATTAGCATGTGTTTTCTCATTGTATTAACTGTTATACAGCTATTCTATATCTGATTAGTTTTACTTTTATTCTGCCTACATTGTATTAATAACTCTCTGTACCTAGATTGTCACTGCCAAATGTTGAATGTACATTTTGTTTTTTGTTCTTTTTCTTTTGGAGCTTTTCTCCCCAGGACTCCATTGAAAATGGGTTCTTTATTGGCCCAATGGACTATCCTGGTAAACCAACTGCAATAAATAAATAAATAAAATAAATAAGACATGGTAGTCTATTGGCCTCAATAATCAGTTGCCAGTAGACTTCCCTGTACTCTATTTTGATCTCCCATGGTCCCCCCTAGGATCTTAAGCTATTTCTTCTAACACCAAAAGATAAAAACAGACTGTTTGCATTTCAAAGCATGTTTATATAAAGCATTTTTTATATCTTTATTATGTACATCATCTCTTACACCCAACTAGGTAAACTTCCCCTACATTATTACAGTTTCAAAACATGGTAATATCAGTGAGCCTGCTCCTTGCTTTCACCCGTGCTTTAATATAAGTAACTCCCTATTGGATATATAGGGACACCGTTCACACTTAAAAGTGCCATCTATTTTCTTCCCCCTTTTCTTGTGGGAGTTTCTTTCCAACATCTCTTTAATAATTATACCTTTTTCAATGCAAATCTAAGGGGCTGCTTAAAAATATGTTCCAAATCTGAAAGACTGGCAAGCTTCTCTCAGTTATAACTTTTCACTTCTTTAATATCCCTTGTGTCACTGTTATAATACATAGTAAATGTTCCCTTGTATTTCACTTCATTATTATCAGTTCTTTTATCTATAATCATACTATTATTATTCCTACTTTCTTCCTCACACAAAATACACTTATATATTACCATTTCTTTCTTTAATTACTTTGTTCGTCGTGTCTTCAATCATATTAGCAGGGCGCTTTATCTCCTTAAACATATTGTTAAGTATTTTACATTCATTTCGGAAATCTTGCTCATTAGATGTCATCCTGGATGCCCTAATATATTGCCCCTTAACAATACTTATTTTTTGTTTGCAAGAGTCGGTACTGGTAAAATACAAATATGAATTAGAGAATGTTTCTTTACGATGGATCTTGGATTTAAAACTTGAATCTCATCCACCTTATAAACAGTGACATCCAAGTAATCCATCTTGTCTCTAGTGATGTTGTGAGTGAATCTGAGAAAATCTGTAGTATGATTAATATAGTTCAGGAACACCCCTAATATTTCTTCTGTCCCTACCCAGAAAATGCAAATGTTATTCAGGTATCTCTTGTAAAAGTTCCAGTATTTAGCGTTTATGAAATTGAATATGAACTTTTTTCCCCAAACGGACAATACTATTTTCACATATGTTGGGGCACAGCAAGACCCCAATTGCTACCCCACTTTCTTGTTTAAAAACTCCCCCTCAAAATATAAAAAAAAAATATTCTGCAGTACTGTTTCTATTAATTCAAGACAGACTTTAAAATCATCATTCAAAAACCCTTTCTTTTTCACCAATGCTTCTTCAAACCATAAAGGTCCAGTGGAGTGAGGTATCACTGCAAAAAGGTCCACAATATCCATTGTCAAAAAAATCAGCTCCTTGTTACAGTTAAAGGTGCCTGGAGAACAGATATGCAGAAACATGTTGTTGAAAAATCCTGGCACATGTGCAGTATAGTAAACAATATGGAAATATTATGACTTTTACCAACCTGGTATATCCTCTGCAAACATTCTTGTAGTCATTTAGAATGTAACTCCCTCATCCAAGCTATAACTTAGTTTGAGGTTGAGGTTCCACACTCCATCCCCAGATTAAGAGAGCAAGAACTTCTCCACTTCTGTGGAACACCTTTGAGTTGGTGGTTCACCTCCTGTGGCAGATATGCCCTCAGAAATATCCCAAGCCTTATTCTTGGCATGCAATATCATATTTTCTACCCTTTGCAGCACCTTTTGTACAATCCCATTCTGACTGCCTACAATGGTTTTCTGCACCACTCCCTGCTAAACCGCATCCTGGTAAACCTTGTCTGTACTACCTTTGACCAGGATGTGCATGTCATGTGGCAGAAGGTCTGCAATAATACTTTAGTGTCCTGGGTGGTGAACCTTCCCATTCATTTCTCTCTTGTGGGCCTATGGCAATATGTGTATAATTGCGAGTGAGTTACAAGTCTGTGTGTGTGTGTGTGTGTGTGTGTGTGTGTGTGTGTGTGTGTGTGCGCGTGTGTGTGTGTGTGTGTGTGTGTGTGTGTGTGTGTGTGTGTGTGTGTGTGTGTGTGTGTGTGTGTGTGTGTGTGTGTGTGTGTGTGTGTGTGTGTGTGTGTGTGTGTGTGTGTGTTTGTGTGTGTGTGTGTGTGTGTGTGTGTGTGTGTGTGTGTGTGTGTGTGTGTGTACGCACGCGTGTGTGCATGGCCTTCTGTGGATGTCCTGTAAATACACATATGTGCTGCTCTCCCATATCTCATGGTCACTTACCTATATTATGTAGTGCTGTGACCCACCCTCAATTTCCTGAACATAGGGCATGATGTCATTATGCACCCTTGTAAATTAGTGCACTGAACCCCTGCAGTGCTCTGCATATCCAAGACTCACTATATGCAGAGAGGCCATTGTGTCCTGTGTGAACATGTCCGTTCTTAAATGCACATAACTCACAGTGTGCTCCACCACAGCTGAATGTGACAGTGTCATGCAGTTGTGCTGTGTTTCCACAACCACATGCATCACTTCCTCTGTCCCTGTTGCTGCTATCTGCCATGGCTATTGAATACAGAGCAGGAACACATTACCAGACATTTTGTCTTACTTCGCTTTCTCAAAATTCAAAGTCTTTATTTGTAAAGTCCTGATCCCACAGCTGCTCCTCTTAATGTGGTCTCATCTAAAATGGTGCCATCACTTTATGTTATGCTAATATGAGTATTTTAGCATGGCGTATACACTAATGAGGACATTTAACATGCTTGTCTTTGAACTGGCATCATAATGCTACATGCTATTCATGCTGACTAGCACTACCTATCACACTCCAGGAACATGGACAAATGGATGCCATTCTCATGCATGGAGTCTGTGTAGCTCATAGCACCACTGCTGTGGGGTATGGAGACTTTCATTAGCCACCAATCACTGCCCTACAACACTCGCTATGTAATATCAAAACCTCTATGTACAAAGGATAATGATTTTGCTCCTCAAGTGAGCCTCTGTGAGTGGACTTGGCTTCCTCAGGTGCTGAGAACTGTTGGTCTCCTGCCTGGTGTCTGAAGGAGAGCAAGATCTTCCTGTTCTTCCTCCAGTGGGACTTTGAAGAAGGCCTGCTAGGTTAGTATGATGGCTCAATATATAAGGTGGATACCTGGTACGAGACAGTGATTGATTCCACTGGCATCACCTATTCTGGTAAGCAGTTTGAGCATCATAATGATAACCTGTGTCAGAGCCAGCCTCACCTACTTAGACACTGGGATGCAGTGGTTAGTGAGAGAGTCACAGTTTTATTTAAGCATTGATTCTCTTTGCTATCCTGCTCACAGGTCCAATAGTACAACAACATTTTCTTACTTTGTTTTACATTATCCAAGGAGTGGCAAGCCCACATGAAGGGATGTCACAGGAGGTGACAGCACAGTAGGGGACATATGCCTTCTGCACTAATGTACTTGGCAGCTTAATTTTATGTGTAACATACATGTGTACTACAGTGCTGTCCTTCTTTCTCCTTCTGCAAGTTCAGTTGGAGTTGCAGCAGAGGAGTGGTGGTGGTCACCTCATCCCGTACCAGCCAACACTCCTAGTAATGCACTGCCAGAGGTCACCAGGTCTAAATATCTGAAAGCCATGATTGCTGGGCCACCAGATGTACAGCATGCACATGACTTCATCAGTGCCGGTGACTGATGTCTGCACGGGCTGGATTCTGCACTGACCTGATATCCACCGTGTATCCCATCCTATGCCCTAGCTGGGTATTCACCTGTGCTATTTTTTCATTTCCCATACCTTGTTTGTTGTCCAACAGCCCCCACTCCCCATCCCCAGGTGTCAACCTTTTGTCTGTCTGTATCAGAGGTGCCAGAAGATGCTGAATGCTGGGGGGTGGGGGTGGGGGCTAGTGACCTGAAAAGGCCATTTTTTTCATTGTTCTTCTACTGTTAACTGTGAGAAAAGATGTGCATACATGATACATGCTTAATAGCTGCATATACAGCCAACTGTAGTTGCATTAAGTATAATTCCATGTAAATTTCATATTAAAATAATAAATTAGACTACTGCCTTTCATCATAACACTCCAAGTATGAATGGGACAAATACTTTCACCTGAATGCATGTACTTTGAGTATACTGTTCACAAAGATGGCCTGTGTGCTAAAACCTGAATGAGTTAATGAAAGGACAGAAGTTTTAATAGGCAATGTTAAACACTGGCTTCTTTGTGGTATTTGTACATTCCAATGCTTAAACTACATAGTGGTGAACAACAATTGCAATTGCCATCTGTCATGGACTCTGTGGTTTCAGTCTGTTTTTGGTCATAGTCCAGACAGCCTAGTGTACACTCTATATTGTGAAAGTGGATATATTGAAGATAGGATGGCCATTTCCAAATTCAGAATAAATAGTATACATTGAGCAGAAACAGACTAAAACCGAAGTCCATGCCTCTGCTTCATCTGTGATATTCTAGCATGTCGGAGACAATAAAAGCTGGTTTCTGAGTTTGATTAAAAGAACAAACACATATAGGCACAGCAACAGACTTTGCTGCTTATCTATTTATTTATTTATTTTCCATTTGTTAACCGGGTTGGTCTGGCTGGGCTGGTGCTCTTTTTCAGCAGAGTCCCGAGGAGAAAAGCTCCAGAAATATGATTACAATTTGTTATGAAAGTGAATTACAGATATAGACAAAAGTAAAAGTACAGACATACAATAAAATCCTATAATGATAATATTATTTGTTTCAAAACAAGGTTCTGTATTTTTTTTTTTTATTATTAAGAACATGTAGTTGAACCGTGGATGAATGGTAGGGAAATAGGAGATAGGGGAAAGGAAGGATAAGAAGATAGGAAAATAGCGGGGAGGGGGCAAGGTAAGAGAGAAAAAGGTATTGGTGCGAGTCGTTTGATGCAGTAAAAAGTGATTAAGAACAGAAAGATAGAAGCACTGATTACTGAAAATAGAAGTAGAAAACTTATGTGCAGGAGAGTCTAGGAAGAAAGGAAAAAAGAGGTGGTGGATTGCTGGGAGAAAGGGGCTATGGAGGAAATATGCATCAAGTAGGGTCTTTACAGGGGCAGGTGCAGGAGTTACGTAGGTAGTACTTTAGGGCACGTTTAAAGTTGAGAAGATTTTGGTGAGATCTGATATGGAGAAAGAGCTTGTTCCAGGATGTGGAAATTGCATGACTGCAAAGACTTTTACCTATGTTTTTATTAGGTTTGGAAACTTGAAGAAGGTGTTGGTTGGAGATATGAAGCTCCCGGTTAGGAGTGTAGGGGGAGATGAGAGTAGCTAGTGAAGGACAGGCTTGGGGTTGTAGTAGGATGGAATATGTCATGTGAAGTTGAGGTAGAAGGAGTTGGTTATAGAACTCTGGCCAGTTAAGTTTTTTTAAGGAATAGCAGTGGTGTGAGTGATAGGAGAGATGTGTGGCAAACCTAGCAATTTTGTTGTATGTTAGTTTAAGTTTGTTTAAGAGATTTTTTGGAGGTTTGTGAAAATAGGGGCAGCATGTAATAAAGTAGGTAGGAGACAGGCCTAGGCAAGGGATGCTTTAGATGCTTGTGTAAGGAATTTTTTATTTCTATATAGCAGTCCAAGTTTCTGTTGGATCTTTTTGATGAAGTTGTTGATGTGGGAGTCAAACTTTAGTTCGTCATCTATGAGTATACCTAGAAGTTTAGTGTATGGCTTAGCCAGAATAGTTGTGTTGTGTAGGGAAGAGATTGTGAAGGATGATTTAAGGTGATGGAGAGGATTGAGAAAGAAATGGAGAATTCTGGTTTTATTTAGGTTAAGTAGGAGTTGGTTAGTAGTGAGCCATCTTTTGTCAGAGTGTAATGTATCTTGTGTGAGGGAATGTTGGTGGGCTGGATTGTCAGAGGTAGAGATGATTGTAGAGTCATCAGCATATCGTATTAGTTTTGAGTGGGGGCAGGATTGGAAGAGATCATTAGTAAAAAATGTTAAATAGTTGGGGACCCAGGGTGGAACCTTGGGGGACTCCAGTATGAATGGGAAGGAATGGAGAAGTTGTTGACAGATTGTGCCCTGTTAGATAGGTATGAAGAGAACCAGATAAGGGTGGAGGTAGAGAGGTTGAAGGATGCAAGTTTGGAGAGCAAGAGGTTATGTGAAACAGTATCAAAAGCTTTAGATAGGTCAAGGAAGAGTGAAGATACTAGTTTATTGTTATTTAGAGAAGTGTTGATAGAATTAGTAAAGGACAGTAGGGTGGTAGTTGTACTATGGTGAGGACGGAAGCCATGTTGGGTAGGGGTGAGGAGACATTCTTGAATTATATGTGCCACGAGTTGTTTGTGAATACACTTTTTCTAGGATTTTAGTGATCGGGGATAAAATAGCAATAGGCCTGAAGTTTGAGGGGTTGGTGGAGCTGCCACTTTTGTGCAGGGGAATAATATAGGATTTTTTCCATTAAATATGAATTATGGGTTTTCAGTCCATCTAGTACTTCAGCTGTACAAAATAATATTGAAATAAAATACAAATTTGCATGTAAACATTTTGGATTGTAGAAAAGTAAGTTGAATAGATAAAGTTACTATAATAGTAGATGCTCAAATGAGCCCTTCTGCAGTAGCCTAAGCTATATGGGTTATATCTTGCAAAGCTTCAGGGCACCTTCCATGCACCCAACCCATTAGCTTGAGATGAACCAGCTAAAAAGACAGGTTTGGGAGCCAAGACCTTCAGAGTTTTCATGCCAATTGAGACAAGGAGGCTGAGCCCTGAGAAGATATTGCCCAGGAAAAAAAAAACACCAAATGCCTGCAAGCTACCATAAAAAAAAACACACCAAAAAACAAGGGGGTGGAGGGAGGGAGTGACTATTGCGGCAGTAATAATTCTAACATCTACTGCTGTGGTAAGTTTATTTATACAACTGTACTATGTTCTTCATATTGATCATTGCTGCAGTAGCCTGAGCTGTAGGGGTAGATTACCATAACTTAGAACAACTGGGAGGTGGAAGAAAAGGATTCAGGAGCCCCTGGAGAATGGATCTAGCAAAACTTGACCTAGACCTTGAGAAGGAAGCTGACTTGTAGTGCTTTGTAAAAGTATGTACAGAGGACCAAGTTGCTGCTTCTAGAATACTGCTAGAATTCAACCCTTCCAAAAAGTCAGAGATGAAGTCAAGGCCCTAGTAGAATATGGTTTGACCTTGCCTGGAATAGTTTTGTTGCAGTGGAAATAATAAAAGGTAATAGCCTGAAATATCCATTTGTAAATAGTCTGCTTTGATACAGGTAGTCCCTTCTCCTTACCTTTACAAGAAACAAAACAACTGATTGGAAGGTCTGAAAGATTTTGTGAGGTCAAGATAGTACCTGATCTGTCTGTTGGCATCCAAGGTATGAAGTACCCTTTCTCCTTCATTTTGGGGTTCAGGGAAGAGCACAGAGAGATGAGTAGTTTGCTTTTAAGTAAATTTGGATACCACTTTAAACATAAAAGAAGGCTTAGTTCTCAAGAAAACCCTGTACTGTGGAAAATGAAATAAGGTTGACCCACGTTAAGAGCTCACAACTCAGATGCTCTTTTTACAGTGGTCAGAGCAAGCAATAAAACTGTTTTCCATGTGAAGAACCTAAAGTCAAACAGATGAGCTGTTTCAAATGGAGCAACTGTTACCATGTTTAACACAAAATGAATGCCCCAAGGAGAAGCCACTGGTTTTCTTAGAGGTCTCTTAAGCAAGTTTCAAAACATTTTGTGACATTGAAATGCTTTGAAAGAGGAGGATCCATAGCATTTGTCCTTATTTAGCCTGTCTGATCGTCATCGCTGCCTGCCAGCCAGTCCCGCCTTTCGCCTTTTAACCCGCCATTGACTTTTTTTTTTTTTTTTTTTTTCGCCAATCAAAATTGCTAAACACGGCCCAAACCAAAAGATAGATGAAGCTCCGGTGTAGATAAATTTTTTGATTGGCAACATAGCGTATTCTGGCCAATCAAAGCGCCAAACACGGAGCCTCCGGCATTTTATGCAAAGTGCAATGCATTATTAAACTGCACTGGCTTTTATTAAGCAATGAGCAAGTGCAGTTGTTGGTGTTTTTTTGTGCGAAACTACAACCAGCAGGCAGAGTGATTTTTTTTTTTTTTTTTTTTTTTTTTTTTTTCAGTTATTAACTTTTTTTTGGTTGTCCCTTCTGCCGCTAAGTTGGCGCTGTGTGCTTGAGACCTTTACTCTCTTCAGGGCTTCTGACTTCTGCAGTCATTCTCTGTATTGTCCATTTAGTTGATCCATTTGTATGTGAAATGTTTGTGAATTAGAATTTTGTATGGTGAATGATTGTCTCTTTAGGGAGATGGATTGTCTCATGGGAGTCATTTACATTTAGTTTTAGACAAGTAGTTTGATTGATTTAATTTTTTTAAAGATTTTAAAGTGTGAAAAGCTTAGTTGAAGTTTTTTGAGTCCTTGAAATAGCTTTGAAGCAGGTGACATAGTATTTTGTAAGTATTGTTATTGGCATATCGCAGTTTGCTTTTTACTTTGTTTTTGTTTTTTTATATTTTTATTTATGAGATATTGATGAGAGATAGTACATTCAGAGTTAGCTTAAGAGCATGTCTTTTGATTTAAGAGCATGTCTTATTATGAGTTAAGGAGAGCTGAGTTATAAGAGAGGTTTAATTTTGTCAGGGTTCTAGTGTTTGCTTGAATGCTTAGTGGGCTGGTGGAGGAGGTGGGAGTGTAAAAAAGTGGTACCTAGTCAAGTTAAGTCTGTGGAATGATATTACTTGTATTGCTATTTATTTTTATTTTTTTGAGGTGAAGTTTTTGAGTATTTTGTTTTACATTTAACACCATTCATTTTTTTTTTTTTAAGTTTATTATTTATACCCAGTTTATTATTGTGTGTTTTGAGATTTGTTTTAGAGAATGAAGTTTGGTTTGATGATTGCTAGCAGTATTATAGTAATCATCAATCATCACATATCATCACACATCATGAATTTAGGTCATTAATTTTAAAAGCAAAAGAAGAAAGAAAAAGATGGTTTTTTTTTTTTTTTTTTTTTTTTTTTTTTTTTCTTGCCCTTTTTTTTTTTTTTTTTTTTTTTTTTTTTTTTCACTTCAGGAGGAGACCTTTTTTTTTTTCTTTTTGTCCCTACCTGGGTTGCTGGAAATCTGGCAACCCTGATCCATAGGCAGACATGCTGAAATGGCAAACAAATAAACCTTGATAAGGGGGTAAAACAGGCAACTCTCACAAATATTGTAAAACAAGAGAAACACTACTCTGAATGGCTTCTGGCTATGTTTCTGGTACCATCTAGAAAACATTTTCCATTTGCTGATATATGATTTTCTAGTAGAAGGATTTCTTGCCACCATTAGTACATCCTGCAAAACCTCAGTAAACAGGTGCCTAAAAGGTACTAAGACCCTATCATCCAGGCAGTCGTTTAAAGTAGTTTGAGGGTTTGGATGTATAAAATATCCCTGCACTTTTACAAAAAAAAACTTTATTGATTTAGCACTTATGACATACACAATCATACATTTATATAAACAAAAACAAGCCATATTGACATATTTTCAGTTGCAAACATTACATCAAGCATAATCTATCCAGTCATTCTCAGTCAAATGTTACAAAGCTCATTCAATTCCTGCCTTCCTTTAAACCTCATTCCTCCTACAAAACATTATTCTACATGTATTGTTCCAACAATTCCCATTTTTTCTATGCAATTTGCTCCTACCCTTTTCTAAAGATCCAGTTTCCAGTTGTTTTATCTATGTTACTATATTCAGTACTAATAGTATAGCTAGTTTAGACTTTGATCTCCACCTTCTAGCCATAGGTCTCAACCTGTTAAGAGGCCAATGTGGAACACAGACCCTAACAATGTGTGACAAATGGTCAAAATGTTTTAACACCCTATTTTCGCACTGTGTGAAACGTGCCATTGCCATGGATCATGGTAGAACATCTGTAAAATCTGTAAAATTCAATAACACACACTTCCCAGATCCAAAACCTTTATTTGATAATCTGCAAATACCATAACCACACCATAAGTAAATGAAACAGCACTTCACAAAAATAAAAATCAGATTTACTACATTTTCTAAACAGTCATATTAGAGAGACACTTTAAACATTGCTCCTATAACCTTAGAAATATTGCTAGAACAGGAGCTGTCTTGGCATTCAGTTTCTCTAAAAAATGGCAATTACTCTCTGAGATGTACTAGGGGGACAAGCAGCACAAACAGACACTTTAAATATTGCTCTTATAACCTTAGAAATATTGCTAGAATAACAGGATCTGTCTTGGCATTCAATTTCTCTAAAAAAAATGGCAATTACTCTCCGAGACGTACTAGGGGGACAAGCAGCAGAGACACTTTAAATATTGCTCTTATAAATTTAGAAAGTTGCTAGAATAACAGGTCCTGGCTTGGCATACAGTTTCAGGAAAAAAAGACATACTGTGAGGGGGGGGCATACAGAACAACAGAGACTTTAAATATTGCTCTTATAAACTTAGAAATATTGCTAGAATAAATGGCAATTACTCTGAGACATATTAGGGGGACAAGCAACACCAATACCAACATAGAGACACTTTAAATATTGCTCTTATAAGCTTACAAATATTGCTAGAATAACAGGATCTGTATTGGCACACAATTGCTCAATTACTTTCAGACTTCAAAATCCTAGGGGGACAAGCAGTACAAAAACAAACTTCAAATATTCCTGTTATTCTAGCAACTTTTTAAGTTTATAACAGCATTTGTGTTGGCATATATTCAGCTCTGTTTCTGACAGACTTCAGAGACATACTAGAAACAAGCAGCACAAACCTACAGACACTAAACATTGCTCTTATAAACTTGGAAAGTTACTAGAATAACAAGATCTGTGCTAGCATACCAGTTCTCAAAGAAAACACTTGCCATTGCAGCTAAAACACTTACCTTTGCCTAGGTACACAACAACCGCTCAATATGCAGCTAGCCAAAGTCTCCAACAGCAGAAATAATCCACCACGATGACCACGGCACAAACTATGATGATCCCGGTTGTCCAGCAGCAAGCAGCAGCAAAATAAAACCTTAGCCCTTCTGTTCTAGCTGCTTCCGAGTCCCAATATCTTCAATCCGCACCTTCCTTCTCCCGATGTCCACAACATGCACCTTCCTTCTCCCGATGTCTTCAACCCATATTCCTCTCCTTCCCGGTCTTCTTTCCTGGAGATTAGACCTAAAAAGTAAAATCCCTGATTTAGGGAAGCCTTTTGCAAGCCATTATTTTGGCGCAAAAAGGCTTCCTGGAATGTGATTGGCTAGTACTGGGGAGCTCTCAATGGCTGCTGTCCTCCTGAGACTCTTTACTTGATTGGCTCATAGAATACATTTATGATTGGCTGTAAATGCGGTCTACGAACCAATCAAAAACTGCGGTGCACAGCCAACGCTGTGTAATACAGAAGGGCAGCAGAGGTTTGCATTGGTTTGTATACTGCAATGCCGATTGGCAGTAATTGCGGTATACAAACAAATCAAAATCCTTGTAGCGGAGCCACAGCTATTCAATGCAGAACAGCGGAACGGTCACTTCACTCGTCTTAAATGCAGAGCGTTCTGCACAATCCGGAGCACTTGGATGCTCAGCTTCTAGTAATTGTGTTTTTGGCAAACACCGGATTTATACTCAGCAAGGTCTTACCAGACAATTATGATTCAGTATTACAGCTCTAAAAAAATAATGCCGTTAGTTACACCAATTTGCTCACCTGATATTTCTGCTAGACTGGTCTGCAGGGAATTTTTAAAGTCTGCCAAGTCATTACACTTCCAAAAATATGATTCCATTTATCTCTTTTATCCCTGTTCTTGTGTACTAGAGCCAGTCTGTGAGAAAACTTGTAATTGTCCCTGACCAATGCCAAAAGGAGGGAGAACCACTGCTGCCTGGGCCAGAAGGGAGTCACCATAGTGATCTTAGGAGATTCCTTCTGAATCTACAGAATTGCCTTGAGCAGCAGCACCATGAGTTTATTGAGAGTGGATTTTGTTATATTGGGAGGTTGGTTATTTTGACACTGCATTAAAAAAGGCATAATAGGGGTGGCTAATGCCTTTGCCAGTATCCAAAAGCCTACAAGAGACATATGTAGACCATCTTTGGCAAAGCAGCATGGCCTACTGACCATGTCTTCCCAGGCTGATGTATATTGGATCCCCTTGGACTGACACCAGAAGCTAAGCCAATTGTTAAAGTCAATCATGTTTTGTTGGTATTGTAGCATCATCCTTGGAGAAGGTAGAATACTGCTTAAGGCTAGACTTATACCTGCCTGTGACACATACTGAGAACTCAGTCATGTCTCACTTCATATAGTCTAGTGAAGTACATTTCAAGTCATTTACCCCCATATGGACTATGACAGAGTCATACCAGTACTTGTTGTTGAGTGACTTGAGTGCTTGAATAACATGATGGATCCTGGCACCTGACAAGCAGCTAACTGTAACCTGCTCCTTATCAGGCCTGGTCAGGGGAACATCGGCTTGTCTCACAATGGAGTCAACTATGACCAATCTATTAGGTTTTGTGGTGTTATGTCTAATGAGCTTATTTGTTGAGACATTGGCATGTGTTATGTGTTGTGGTTGTTTTTTTGCAGTTGGCATGTGTGTAAGTGGTTTATATTTGTGAGGCCTCCGATCTTTTGATATGTTGCTACTGAGTACCTCCACATATGTGGGTTTATGTGTTGTATCCTTATTTAGTGTGGGAAGTGCGTGAGTGTGTGTACTGACAACCTGTTTGGCATTTGATCTATCCTTATGTGAGAGTCTTGCCTCCAGTTTCATAGTGTAGCTACACCTCTCACATAAAGTATTTGTTTGTTTCAGGAGTAAGTGATTGCCAGTATATATGAAACAATTGCTACATTGCCTCAGGATGCCCATGTCTATCAGGCTGGCCAGAGAGATGATGGTAAACAGCCCTTCTATGATAGCAGGGTCTTAGTGTATGTTTTTTTAGGGAAGGGAATGGGTTAATTTGACAAAACTGTGCTGGTAGCACTGAGACTACAAGAGGGACCTATACTTCATGTAGGCTAAGACTGATCAATAAGTTAAGCTACTCAGAGCGTAACTGAGTTGCTCCTAGAGCAGCAGTAAAGCTTGGAAGTTTTCACTGATAGCTGTTTAGGGAAAAACTGAGCTTCTAGGCTTTTGCATCTATACAGGGCATTGCTAACCACCACTGCACAAAGAGCAGCACTGAGCAAATGCAAGGCTTATGTAGAGCAGTATGTATACTGAACCTAGTCAGCCACTGTAACTAGATAGCACATGCATATAAGTTACTGAGAACATGTGAGATCAGTGCTATTTTGTGTAGTCAGTCAGTGTGAATGTAAGCTTTAATGGAGAAGCATATGTGAGTGTGTTAGAAGTAATCAGACAGTCAGTAAGCTTATGAAGTCTGAAGTATATGTTCAGTTACAGCTCCTGATGTGTTTATGTACAATAAAAGACTTGAATGCATGCCATGCCTCAGTGTCTCATTTGAATACACAAGACATGTGACAGTCTCAGAAGGGGATCAGAAGTTGAAGCATCTCGCAAGCAATGAGGCACACAGTTAGTTAGACGTGAAGTAATATGCAGGAGCAAACTCGCAAACAGGTCTACAGTTATTCAAAGGTACTTACATTCATTTTAAATGATTTTAAGTCACCAAACATGTGGCATAGCATTCAAAGTGTTCAAAATAATTACTGTTATTTGAAATGTCCAAAATAGTGACATAATGATTAAAATTGATTAAAGTGTTTTAAATAATCTCCAAAGTATTTAAAATGTTCGAAAATGCTATAATGTCTAAATGTTTTTTCAATGTATATCTTTTTCCCAGTAACTAAGATTTTTCAAAGTGTCCAAAGTATCCGGGGTGTTCAAGGTATTTGTAGTGTTAAAATAAATAATTTTTGGAGAGACTGTTGTGCACTTGAGCGTAATTACAAGTACCAGGTCTATGCTTATGTTTAAAAGCAATTTGTTGATATGGCAGCGAGATTTTGCAGACCTGAACTGCTGGTGTTTGATAATATTGCTGAGAATTGGTGAGAGTTTGAGCAAAAATATATTTTCATACAGGCTGCATTTTCTGATAAAGATGCATGCACAAGAGCATTTATACTTCTCAATTTAGTTGTCTCAGAGGACATTAAGTGAGAACATTCATTTGTGTATGCACCTGCTGTGTATGCAGGGGAAGGGGAGAACTGCTATATTGTGATACAGGCTGAAACGCGGGAAAAGTAGACTCTTATTCAAATTGGTTTGAAATTGACCTACTTCCTAACCTGATGTCCAGCACAGTCATCACAAATTTGAGGAGAAGTCTTTCTGTCCATGGTAGTCTGCACAAAATCATGTCTGACAATAGTGCACCGTTTACAAGTCAGCAGTTTAAGAAATTTGCTGAGTCTTGGGACTTTGTTCATATTACCAGTAGTCCTGAGTATCCAGAGTCCAATGGGTTAGCTGAATGTGCAGTTCAGAGTGCAAAGCACTTGTTGGAGAAATCCAAGAGAGATGGCACTGATGTTTTCCTTAACTTATTCAGTCTCAGAACCATTCCACGAGACAACTTGCTTGGTTCACCTGCTCAGAGATTGATATCCAGACAGAGTAGAACAACTCTTCCAATCAGTAAACAATTGTTTATACCAAATGCAAAAAACAATACAGTGGTCAAGGCTCAACCTTTGAGAAAACATCAGTCACAAAAGTTGTACTCTGATAACACCTGTAAATCCCTTAGACCATTACAACAAGGAGAAGTTGTGAGAATGCAAATATCTAAAGGATATGACCAACTGGAAATCGTGAAGAACATTTGTGAAGAACTGAGATCTTACATCATATAATCTGATGGAATGGATTTCAGAAAGTATCAAAGACATGTGTTTCCTGTTTCTGAATCAGTGACGCAGCAGATTGCCTGTGCCAATGACTATAATTTCCAGAGTGACTCAACTTTTCAAATTCAAAAAGAGAGTGTGCTTCCTTCAAACAATTTGATGTAAACCCTGATGTTCCAGTTTTGAAAGAATCCCCAGAGACTGTCCCTGTTGCTAAACCCAGTCAGAATTTCTATGTTACCAGATCAAGTAGAATTTCCAGACTGAATCCAAAATACACAGCGACTTGAACTTGAACTCAGTTTTGTTTGTTGAACTGTTAATATGACGTCTAGCTCTTAAAATGTCTTTGTTCTCCTATATGCAATGTCGAACAAAATTAAAGATGGAGGATGTAGATCAGTGTGTATATTGAACCTAGTCAGCCACTGTAACTAGAAACCACATGCATATGTTACTGAGCATGTGCGAGATCAGTACCATTTTGTGCAATCAGTCAGTGTTAATGCAAACTTGAATGGAGATGCATATGTGAGTGCGTTAGAAGCAACAAGTCAGTCAGTAAACTTATGAAGTTCGAAGTATATGTTCAGTTACAGCTCCTGATGTGTTTATGTACAATAAACAGCTTGAACACATTCCATGCCTTGATGTCTCATTTGAATACATGAGACATGTGACAGCTTAAATACAAGCAAAGAGAAACACGTTTTAAGCTAACTGCAAATCAGGAAAGCACAAAATAAGCCTTCCACTTATAATCACCAACTCAGACAGGTTAGAGCAGCACACTTCTCTCACAAGGGTGCAGAAAAACACCTTCTTAATGTAGAATAGCTGGTTTGGAGCCCAAGTGTAACAAGACCACACAAACTACCTACAACAGCCCTAAAACTAACAGATACAATGTAATACAGTGCAACTGACTAATTTAAACAGCACCAGACAGTACAGTTTTTTTTGAAATTGCTGAAGTACAGCCACAGTATATAAGAGAAGTGCATAAAAATACTTAGAGCCCTTTTGTGTGCTTGCCAACTCAGATAGACCAGCTAAACATCTACTATCACTAGATGAATAATCCCAGTCCTCCTAATGTAAAAACACAGTAAAGTAGTGTCCAGAGTGAAATGCTACCACAAGCAAACCTAAAAGATATGAAATGCTACCACAAACAAACTTAAAGATACGGATACAGCAATGCACTTTAAACAGCTTATAAAAGTGTGATTATTCAATAAAAGTATTTAATTTTGTATAAATGAGCCAAGAGCCACTCAAGTGTATAGAATTTATAAAGGCACTAAAACCAAGACAAGTTTATAAATAAGCCTCCAGCCAATAAAACTACATGCATAAACCTCAACTGTTTCCTCAACCTAAACATGCCAGGTTACCTACCAGTGCACTAGATGGAAAATCCATTGATCTCTTGATATAAAAATAAGTGCTTGCTAGAGTGTAAAAATACACTAATTTATCCAACAGCTAGCTAAATAATGAATTCAGAGCAAGTTAATCAGTAGGACACACAGTGAGAGGCAAAATGCTCTTTTTCAATATAAGCACAAGGAAAGACAAATAAATAGTTTAAGATATCAACAGCAGTATAGAAAGGCAGGAGCTTATTAAGCTCAATTTACAGTAGGGGTTGGCAGCTTAAAATCACCAGGTTTCAAAAGCAGACAAATGAAGGGGGTGGGTATGAAAAAATAGCAGGGAATCACCATCAGTGCTTTAGTTTAAGCAGGCTTGAAATCTTTTCAGAAAAGGCAAAGTCCCAGAAATTAAATGTGTATTCAAGTATCACTCAAGAAACAATTTAACTAATGAAAAAAAATGTGAAATGTGCAGCCTATATAATTTAAGTGTCTATCTCTCACATAGAATAAAAACACCCGGCCAAGCAGATTTCTTAAAACAGAAAACAAAATGGAATAAGTAAAACAGAAAGCAGCTCTGTCACTCACAGACAAAAAGCTATAGGTTTACTTCCCTCACCCAGCAGGGAATTACCAGCAGTGCTTTCATTTATGCAGGGTTGAAATCTTTTCAGAGAAAGACTGAATCAGTCTCCAAACTCATTTGTCTGAAACAGCCTGTTGCCCAAGACAGACATGGAGATTTAGACTTTCTGGAAGGGATAAAAGACTTCCACAGTGGGAGGGAGGACAAGGCCTCTTACATAGTCATTTTGACTTATCTGATTATCCTTTGTTCTGGGGGGTTCCTACTTTCTTTTAAAGAACCTCACCACAATTGTGTTTTTAATGTCTGCTTGCCAACGTACTGATGAGACTGTTTGTTTCTTGCCAGTTGGACAAGGGAGCAAAAAAAACCCCCCAAAAAAACCTTGGAAATTTTGAAGGAAGGATAAAAAAAATCTGAGAGATTCCCTGTATCAGCTTAATCCTCTCATCACATTTTTTATAACCTTTGCCACAGCAGGACCAAAATCTATCTGAGAATGAATTTAAAACCTCATGTTTATATCCTCTGGGACGCGGTGGTGGTGCTGCGGTAGCATTGTCGCCTCACAGTAAGACGTTGTCCTGTTCAATTCTCAGCTAGAGCGTCTTCTGTGTGGAAACATGCGTAAATGGGCGTACCTTCATTGAAGGTTGTGCGTCAGGGCCGGCAACTTGGCATGTAAAAATCCACTGCCAATCATTAGCAGACCAGAATTCTGCTGTGGCGACCCCTAACCGGGAAAAGCCAAAAGACACAACATGTTTACATCCTCTGGAAGGTTCTCAGAGTGAAGCCAGGCAAACCTCCTCAACACAGTACCAGTGGCAATCTCAATGGATGCAGAACCTACAGTCAAAGACACACTTTAAATGAGTAATGACCAGAAAAATAAAAGAAACCAAACCACAATAAGCAAATTGTTTCCCCACAGGAAAGAACCACAGATAAAACATACCTCATCTTTTCACAATTATTCAGAATAAACTTTAACATATGAGCCCGACAATTCAAGTTCTAAAAATTAGAGTTGCGTAAGCAAACACTTTTTCCCCAAATATAACAATTGTTTTACCATCCTTGTCAGAAGAGGAAGAGTTAGTGTTAAAATGTTTGGCAGCAGCTGGATTAACTAAAGCTATAGCTTCTGGGTCATGTTTGGGAAGAGTGTATACAAACTTAAAATACTGTGTAACTTTATACATTCTATTTGCCTTAGAGGAAGCAGGCTGGACATGAGGAAATTTCAGGCAGTAACACATGCTTCCTCCAGAGCTGAGAGAATTGGGGAAATTGGTGAAGGGTCTGGAAATTCCTTCTGTAACAGCTGACAGTATTTCTGGGGACTGAGAAACCTCAGTGTTCTCCAACTGAATACACTTGCACATTCTGGAAATGGTCTAGGAGAATGAAAATAATTGATAGGAAGACTCAGGTAGCATGCTGTCCTCTGTGTCTGAATCAGAAATCTGAGGGAAAAATATATCTCTTCCATCATATTCCTATCCAGCTGTAATTTCTTGAATCTCTTCAGGAAAAGAAGAATCCCCTTTTTCTTTTACCAGAATCCACCTGATAAGAAAGGTCAATAGATTTGTACAAGACCCCGAGACATATTTAATAAACTACTCCTGTCCAGTGAAAATGGAGCAGGAGAAGCTATAAGTTTCGTTTTCTGTCTCTTTTTGACAGGAATATTAAGGCAAACACATTTTAATGGCAACAATAGCTTCCTCAGAGATAAATACAACATTCTAGTTAAGCAGGGGCACAAAAGTGGCTTTTCCTTGTCCACTAAGGAGACCTCAACAGTTGTAAAGGACATTGTTAATCCCCAGTCTGTAGTGGCTTTATTTGCCACACCAGAGGGATCTGGGGAAAAAGAAGATGGGTCTGAGGAACCAGCTTGGCCACAGCAGAGTCTCTCACCTGTGTCTGAGGCAAATTATCAGCCTGCAATGTTGACAAATGCTGCTTAGTTAACTTTTTTAACACCTATACTTAATTATCACTTAAGACATAGGCAAATATATATTTATATAAAAGAAAACACCATGTGAGGAACTTCTACTAGCTAAGAATTATGAGTAATGATCCTTGAGATATAAGAAAATATTTATTGACAGATAAAAGTTTGTTGACTGAGCAGCACTAAACACTCCAAAATATTGTTTCGGTGTGGTCAAAAACCACTGCACCTTCCATACACTAGTATATTATAATCATGTGAAGTAACTGCTTCACAATAAAAAGAGATGGATTCCTGATGGGATGATTAGCACAGAAATACATTTGCTGAGTAATAGTTGCTAAATTTAACATTGCTAGCTTTTAACTCCCCAAAAAAGAATATTGTAATAAAATGAATAATTAATATTTTTCCTGAATAGCTGTGAAGGCTATATGTTAAAATGAAAGTTATCTGCCTACATGCCACTTTTCATAGGAGTTAAACTGCTACTGATTTTGCAGCACAGGTACAACAAAACTGCGTGTAGAGAGATAGCTTTTATCATTCTGACTTAAAACCTTCACAGCATACCTCTCAAATGACTAGATTTTCGTAGCCGATTCAGATTTTTGCCTTATATTTTTGGCATTTTCCTCATAAAATGTTTGGTTTTCTGGCAATTCACTGAGGACTGAAGTTACTAAATAAAGACATACATTTGAGTTTCTGACTTCATATTCTTTATAAAATACATGCTAACATAAATACTGTTATTCTAACAAGTTTCTAAGCTTATAAGAGCAATATTCAAAATCTGTTGCTATTTTTGGTCCTTTGTCCCCTCATTACTTTAGGCTTTGTCCAGATTTCTTGTGCTAGGAGGTTGAGGTATGCCTCTGAAACATGCATTAAAAGTTTTAAAAAAGATAATGTTCTCTGGAGCAAATTCCCTTATGTAGGAGTCAGAACCCTCTACACACCTCAACCCCCTTATGTAGGAGTCTGAACTCTCTATACACCACAACCTCCCTCATGTAAGAGTCTGAACCCTGTCCCTCTATACACTCCTGCATGCGCACACACATAGTCACATACACGTACACTCACCCACACTAGTATACACGCACATGCGCACACCCACATGCACGCACTCACTCACACTCACATATATCCATGCACTCATGCATTCAGACATACACACATTTGCAAGCACTTACATACATGCTGTTGTGCTCTTGCAAGCACTCACAGGTAATCGGACACACACACACACACACACACACACACACACACACACACACACACACACACACTCTTCTCTTTATCAGAGGAAAAGGGTATGCTGCCCCGCTACACACTCATGTGTGCACACACATACTCAAATACGCATGTATTCACACACACTCGCATACATGCACTCACACACACCTAAGCACTCATGCGCACTCACATATACACATTCACTCATGAGCACCGGTGTACGCATTCTCACAAACATTCGCAGACAACTGGACACACACACACACACACACACACACACACACACACACACACACACACACACACACACACACACAGACACACACACACACTTTCTCTTTCTTAGTGGAAAAGAGTTTGATGTCCCTCTTGTGTCACAGACACAACATTTTTAATTAAAAAAATAAATAACAAAGACTCCTGCAGGGGCACAGTTTATGAGTTTATTTAAAGTGTGGGGGGTTCCAGAACCCTTGGTCTGGGTCCATCCTCTGTTATTACCATCTTTTGTTTCAGTAACATTCCTGTCTGTTTGTGCCTATGTTCTATTTTTGTTTGACCGCCCCTGCAACTTTCCTCTGTCCCTCTAATCCTCTAACTACAATTTCTTACTACCTTTCCCAGCTACCTTTCATTTTATATATCTCACCAAAAATACCCTTCATTCCTCCTCCCTTCTGCCATTCCTTTTGGTTATATTTGTATCTTTTCCTCTGCTTACTATGTCCCTTTTTCTAACTTTCCTGTTGCTCACTTTCCTCCCTATTTATATGATGAATTAGGTTGGCACTTTGTCGTGCTGGCCTTCCTTGGGTTGTCTGCTACTGCACATGTGCAGCAATGCACAATAATGTGGTGCTTTATCATTCCATGTGCTTGCCTGCGTTGCCTGTGATGCTAAACACTCTGACTATATGCACTTTGCTTGTGCAAGTCCTTTGCTGTATCTGCGTAACACCGCCTCTTCACATAATATGACTTCACTCATTTACTCTGCAATACTTACCTCAGGCTATCAGCACTCTGTATCCTGCTACATACCCAGGTAGTTACAGGGTGTGTTGTGCTACAGACTACTAGATATATAACACTGTTCAGACTGAAGATCTTGTCTCTGAATCCCAGCCATACTGTTTAAAATACTTTTTTTCTATTCATAGTTTATGAAGAAACTTGAATATTGCAAAACAATGCTCATTTCTGACATAACATATTGCTCATACTTTGTAAAATAAATAAAAACGTTGCATCATCTGGATATGTTGTATATTGAAAATATCAATCCTCTTGTCTCCAGTCCAATGTGATACCAAACTATGCTCTTATGTTTTTGTGCTCTGGAATGTGGAGGCCCACAAACTTAAGTTCCACATGCTGTTTGAATCTTCTCCCTCTGTACAACAATTTTACTGAGTCTGCAGTTATGAAAAAGGAAAGTTATTGTGGATAAATACATTAACAAAGAAGAAAGCACTGGATTTCACTATTTGTGCTGTGTGGTTTGAAATCTTGTGTTATTTCCTCAGTTCATCTTGCAAGTAATGGTAGTCTGCAAAATGATTTCGCCTATCCATAAATATCCAAAATGGACGTTTTGATGGTGATTTTCTAGGACGTGCTCTACAGTGGCTTCTCTTGTACTTAGACATCATCTACTAAAACCCTTTGTAAAATGCTGCAACTCTGAGTACTTATATTTGGACTTTGTGCCATTATTTTTGACATCTTGTAATGTTTTCATTCCTTTTCCTGGGTTTTACAGTGCTCCTCAGAATAATTGTAAATCTACCACTATTCAGTAAAGATCCTGAATCTCTATGGTTAAATTTTAACATGGTCACCAAAGGACATATCTTGCAGATATACACATATTCTAAGGTCTTTAGCCAAAATGTAAAGATCTTGATTTCAAAACATAGGCTGCCTCTCACCTGGCACAGGTTGGCCATGTGATATCTGTCACCTAACAGGATATTGCAACACTGTAGTTCTTTACACACATTTAAAACTCTTACTTTGATACTACTTGATCCTACTACCGTCCTTATAATATTTGTAGGTGAACCAGAGGAAATCAAAGCCATTTTTTCACAGAAGTTTGTATTTTTTTTTCTTAGTTATTTTTGTCTTCCTCCATTGATATTACACAGTGATTTTGTGCCAAGGTGAAAAAAATGGGATCTCTAAAGACCATCAAAATCAGATCCAGTGAATGAATATTCACAGAATCTCACAAAATATTTGGTTATTAAAAGCTGTTTGAGTGGAAAGATTCATCCCATGCAGTGGTGAGGAGAAAAGACTTTGGTCTGCACCTCTCAAAACTAAATAAGACCAACTCCATGGCTATAACACATTGGGTAAATTATATTTTACTGGAGTGCTTTCAGCTGTCCACATGATTCAATAAAAAAGATTTGGAAAATCATGCATCATCAAGACTTGCCCAGGTGGTCACCATTCTCCAATGGAAAATTTTTGCTGCTGTCAAAAAGGGTTATTGTAGTGTCAGAACATAATTTTTCTTGACTGTATTTTAATTATTTGGTAACCAGTTAAGTTCACTGGTCATATGTATTCCTCCTCAGGGGACGCTTCAGGAGAACTTTTCTGGTAAACAACTTGCTTAATGCATAACTCTCAATCTGGGATAATAAGAAAACTGGACAAAGGCCCATGAAAAATAGGTACAACTGGCCAAAAATCTGTACACTTATTAACATACAATTTGCATGCATAATTTTGTTACCCCACTCACCCCAATGGAATTGTGGGATACCAACTTTTAAACGCAAACTGAAGATCAGACAAAAATATTAAACACAAAATACACAGAAGAACAATACTCCTTTAAATTAAAGCAAACTGCAATTAAATAGAGCAAAACAAGAAACAGTGTGAAACCCATTAGCCAAAAAATGTAAACCAATCTCAGAGCATCTTTTAGTTGGCACATGATATAGCAACTGTTTACTTAAAATGCAGCAATCATTAAAACAAATGAGTTGTGGTGTTTGCATAACATATTAAGAACTACCCTTTGACATAATTCCATATTTACAATGGTAATTTCACAAAGCACAAAATGTCCTTTTCTGGAAATAATCTCTTCTCACACTCAATTCAAAAAGTGCTGCCAAACAATATCTGACCATTTATTCTAAGTCTCAAATAGCAATATATTCCCTGCTGATGTAATTTAATTCACATCTAATGAATGTAGAACAGAGATGACAGCTATTTAAAAGCCTTGCTGTTTTATATAGTAAACAAGTTCAAAATTACTTTGTAAAAATTCACTATCCTGCAAAGCAAAGTAAAGGGATTGTCCAGCATCTTCAAAAATTCTGTAACCAGGGATCTTGTTGTAACATATACCATAATTTAGTGTGTGGGAACCACAAGAAAAAAATCTGCCCCATGGCCAGTAAAAGTAAATCCTTCAAAACTTCAATGTGCTTTAGAACAGCAGAGAGCAAAAACCTAAAGCAAAATGGCTCCAGGCCATGCATATCTAAGTCAAAAAAGCCATGCAGTTAGTAAATGTACATTCTACACATGTAGGCATATGGTACAGTTTTATGTGACAATGTATGTGCAGAGTCATAATTAAATGTTGGACATTCTGTAAAAATCTGGACAGTGAGGATTTCTTAACTACTCTTGGAACATGTTGGTCAAAGGTGAGGGAATTGTCAACCCAGGTTCTGAGATCCCTGATTACAGTGCCAAGGGGAGTGGGGTATTGACTGTGATGTAAGTTGTAGATGAGAGGTATTTCTCAAAGCCAACAATGCTATACTTTTTTGCATTTATTCTGAACCCTTTCTCTGTACGTTATTTGTTTGTAATGATTAGTTTTTGCAGAAGTACTTCTCTATCATCTGGGAAGCAGACTGTGATGCTCAGCTTGCAGTCAGCACGGGTATCTGTCAGATTGGTTATGCAGATTTTGTCACAGGCTTACACGCGAGTGAACTGTATGTTTTCTGGGTGCTGATTCAGATTTACTATTTCACTGCAGTGGTCTTATGATCACGAGACTATGGCAATACTTATTTTTTTTAATTTTTTAACAGTGTATTACTAACCACTAAATAGTTGCCAATGACATCAGTGATGGAGAACCCCCCCCCCCCGTAATCAAACCATGGGCTGCCTATGATCGACAGTCAAAATATTGACAACAAAATACCTCTTTCAGATTGACAAACAATTTCTTAAGTTATCAGCTTAGAATAGCTCAGTACTGGACACACCTGAAGCACACCATCTTTTCAAGCAGATGGAGTTAGATGTATTCATTAAACTAACTCAGTCATCTAGATAACCCATAGTTAGTTTAACCCTTTGCTCTTAGAGGAACTTCTACCTTCAGCTAAGTCTGTTTTGTTGAACTCAGTTTTTTTACTTAGAACACTGAAAAGTAGTTTTAATATTCCTAACATACTTCTCCACTCCCAC
This sequence comes from Protopterus annectens, assembly GCF_019279795.1. NCBI lineage: Eukaryota > Metazoa > Chordata > Ceratodontiformes > Protopteridae > Protopterus > Protopterus annectens. The sequence continues at coordinate 1,188,144,421 of NC_056743.1, read as the reverse complement.
CCTGCATAATAAAGTTTGCAGTGTGGGGAGATAATGCCCTAAACGATTGTCATTAGGTTGCCGCGTCTTTTTGGATTTTGCAATTTTTCCTTTGAGCAGTATTAACACATTCAATCTGTGCACCACCTGTATGCCTCTTTAGGTTAATTTAAGTGGGGAACTTTCTGTAATTTCTGATTTTCATCCTTGAAATACCTCCAGTTTTTTATGAATTGCATGACTTGACTTGCTGAATTCCTAACCAAATGAAAATGGACAGAATTGCTGAAGTATGGCTGAAAAGGTCCGCTATCATTGGTTTACATACTTGATTAATAAGTAAATAAATTAAAAATAAATTAAATTAAAATATATTTGTCTCAGACTACCACTTTTTCCTTTCCTTGGATCCTTTTATGTTCCAGCAGGAATACCATGTGATATGAAGTCTACAGACAATGGAGACTGTGGCATTCAGTGATGGTTTTGCAACTTTTTTCCTACTATTACAAGATTTAGTGCAGACCATCTCCCTGAAGACAGATATTTCAGTCCCAGATATATCAACATATGCTCAATGCTTACTATGCCTTACATAGAAGCAAACTGCCTGATCCAGTGTGAAGGGCCATTGTTACTCTAATCCAGACATTTTCCTATTCTTTTGCTAATTTATCCTCACTTTTGGAGAAGTCCTGTTCCTGTTTTCTTGAGCCAAGCAGACTTGGGTTCACTTCTGAGCTCAAAGCATGGCAGACAATGTTAAGTATATAAACACATTAGGCTCAACTGTAAAGCTTAAAACCTACTGGCCACCAAGCAGCATGATTGCCATAACCACATGCAGACATTTTCTATTTCTTACACATTATCTATCTATCTATCTATCTATCTATCTATCTATCTATCTATCTATCTATCTATCTAATGGCCCTCTCTTCTTCACTTTACCCTGGACCAGTAATCAAGGAGCCTCAATCCTCACCACTGTCTCTGGCGAGGGAGTGTCACTAAAAGAAGGGATAGAAATATACAATTGCCCATAAGAGTACACTAGGAACACGCTCCAAACCTAAGACTGGACTGTATGCTTCACTCCAGGTCCACAGATGAGTCTCCACACTAGCCATTGCAGAGCACTTTGTCCCAGGTCTAGGTATCTGACACACTCCCTTTTAAGTTTATTTATTTATCTATTTTTATTTAACATTTGTTTGAAAACACAGAAACAGAAGGAGTAGAAAATAGAAAACCTCCGTTTAATATAAAACTGAGCACTTTCGTTCACGGTACAAGAACTTCATCAGAATAACATACACACAATAGTCACAAGTTTAAATAGGAGTACAAAGTTACCTGACGTGCTCAGGTCAATTTTCTAATTAAATAAACATCTCCTTATTTAAAAAGTAAGCCACTAAACAGTACAAGTGAAACATTAAAAATATATCACACTACACTTGGAATGTACCCTTGTATGCAATACATAATATACATACCCCCTAACAAAAATTAAAAAGCCAAAATATGTATTTCTTCTTAAAACTGCTAAATTGTATCTTTGAAATATATTTAATGCCCCTGCCTTGTAAATCAGCTGCCCATTTGTGCCTTTAGTTTCAACAAGCAAGATATGGAAATGGCTTCAATGAGACCTGGAGGATTCGAGGCATTAACCCTTAATTGCCATCTCAATTCACTAAGTTCCAAGTATAGGTCCACAGGACCTCCCCTTGTTCCCAGGTCAACTTGATCAATGGCAATAAATTTAAATGAGTGAGTGGGATTCTTATTAATGTGTTTGGCCAAGGCATTCACTTCGTTCCCTTTCTGTATATCATACATGTGTTTATATAGCCTGTCCCTAAAAGCTCTTTTTGTTTTCCTTATATAAAAGCTTTCACAGGATTGACATTTCCCTACATAAACTACCCTTTTGCTATGACAATACAATTTTCACAGTGACTTGATGACCCCAAAATTTCAAATATTAACCTCCTGTTTTCCAACACATGTTTACATTGTTGACACTGCCCCCATCTGACCATACCAATGGTACCTTGGTCTTGTCCAGATCTTTCCACCATAATTTTCAAGCATCTGTCTTTTTTATAAACAACTGTGGGTTTTGGCCTAACTTTATCAAAATAATCCTGTTGGATACCAAAAGTACTTCAGTTTTTGTTAATAATATTACAGATGCTATCAAATGGTGTACTGTATGTTAATACCAACCCCATTTGAAAATCCCTCCTATCACTATTTTATCTTCAATGTCTTCTCACTTACATGGGGGGACCCAAGTTTGGTAAACAAGGTTAGTTCCCAATAAAGCAATGAAGTGGCCATTTGCTCTTTTACTTGCCACTTCGTCGAAAATGCTGTTTAAAAAGGCATTGAGGTACCCCTCCTTATAAACATATCCCCTAAAATGGAAAGTTCTTTAGAAAACTGGCGCTCCTTACTCACCATTCTAGCCAATCTCATACACTGTCCCTTAACAAGGGATTTTTTTTTGGTGTGGGGGATGCCAGCTATCAAAGTGGAGGAATGAGTTAGAGAATGTAGGTTTTCTATACAGGGTGGACTCAAATTTCTTATTGACACAATCCTTAATAATGGTCACATCCAAGTAGTCTACTTTACTTTCATGGACCTCCATGGTAAACTTCAAAAAACTAGTACTGGAATTTAAAAAGGCAAAAAATTGGTCTAACTGGTCCCTAGAATCGGCCCAAAAAATAATTATATTATCCAGGAACCTCCCATACAATCACCAGCAAATGGCAAATTCTGAGGTGAAAACTGTCTGTTGTTTCCATTGTGCCAAAACCAGACTGGCAAATATAGGGGCACATGCAGCACCCATAGCCACCCTGTTTCTCTGCCTGAAAAGCTGGTTCTTGAAAATTATAAAGATGCTTTCTAATACTATCTCCATAAGGGTTTGTAGTGTCAAAATCTTGGTATGGTTGAATCCCAAATTCTCACATAAAAAATCATAAAACAATTCAGTCTCTTCAAGGTGGGGAATAACCGAGAACAGGTCCTGGATATCAATAGTGACAAATAACAGATTTTCAGAATATAAACTGTTATTGACCCTAGACAAGAAATCCCATTAATCCTTGTAAAGATGTCTGTGCCTCCATAACACCCCTTTTAACTGCTGAATAATAAACTTTGCAATGAAAAAATGTTTTAGAGGCCTTGGCATTCACAATTGGTCTTAATGGTGGATTAAAAATAGTGGGGGGTCCTAGATGGATTGGACATTACAAATTCCAGTTCTAGCTCATCAATTTGACCATTAATTAGTGGGTCATCCAATACCTCATAGGCGTCGGTGTACAAAAGGGCCAATATTTTGTTAATGTAGTCATTGGCACTCATCATTACCAGGCCGCCCCCTTTATCGGGTTTCATAATTCTTATCCTCTGGTCCCGAACGATATAATTTAATAACTTGTGTTGTGTCCTAGAAAGGTTAATGGGTGGGGTGGGGTAACTATGTGCCAGTAATTTCCTTATTTCAGATTCACACATTTTGATGAATATACTAACAATAGGATGCAAGGGGGGGGGGGTTAAACGTACTAGGCCTTTTACATTGGTGAACAACCGGGGCTATGCTACTAGATTCAAAATAGAAGTTGAAGTTCAAATTCCTAATAAACAACTTCCATTGAAGTAGTACATTTTCCACCTTGGCTCTCCAAGCTGGTACAAAGGTGAGGCCCTTCTCAAATAATTCAGCCCAACTGGTAGTGACTATTACCTCACTTAGATTGTAAATTTTAAAATCTCCCTTTCTGTTGGTAATAATGGTGTCTCTTTGTTGTTGTCACAGTTCTTCTTCTGTTGCCTTTCCCTCTCCCCCTCCTGTTCCATCCCATAAAAATTAAAGGTCATTGTTGGTAATACAATTGCCCCCAACCTCCTTTCCTCCTCTGGTTCATAAGTCTCTCCAGCCTCCACAGATGGGGAACACCTAAAGGGGCTTCATTTACTTCCTGACTCATGCCTTCATCGTTATCATAATTGCAATCTATGATTTCAGATCTGTTATCTCCACCCTTGTAAGTCCCGTTCCCTGGTGGGTCAGGATAGGCCTTTCCAATTTCATAATCATTTTTGTCCCTTGCCAATTTTTTTGATTTTCTTAAGTTTTAATTCTTCTATAGTTTTGTCAGCCTATGAGAAAACAGCCTTGTATTCATTAGATTTAACCTCAAACAGTAAGCTGGCCCTAATATGAGTATTGATACCATAAATGGTTCATTTAGAGTCACTAATGTCCTCGTATTGTCTCTAATAAGGATGTCTAACAATTCACAACCTTGCCGGTTGAATAATGTCATTAATTCACTGTGCAATTCTGATCCTTTTACTAAGCCAGTTGGATACTTCCAGCTTCTCAACCCCTTCAGAATTTGCTATTTGCTGTCTGGAGAAGCATTCACATAAATACCCATTTTCTAGTTGCAGTTTATGGTATTTGAAGTTCAATGAGTGTAAGTCCTTAAGTTGGCCATCAAAAGTACCATTTGAAGCCCAGGCCTCCGGTTCAAGGAACACTTCCTTTCCTCAACACACCCATTTGTTAAAGGAAAAATCACCATAGGAGGTAGAAGGTCCTCAAATTTGTCCCTCCCCAAGGCATAGATTTAAGCCTTCCATCGCACAGGAATCGGCACCTTGATTGGTTAAACCAGGTTGACTTTGTTGTGCTGGAGTGATCCCAGAACTGGTCTCAGTCTGGGATGATGCAAAAAGACTATAACTACATTTGGTTACTGGGAAAGTCTGACTTGGAATGAGTCAATTTTCAGCAGAGGCCCAGGGAGAATTGCTCCAGATACATATTTTTGTAACATGGGAGGAAACCAGAGCACCCAGAGGAAACCTACACAAATGCAGGAAGGACATGCAGACTATGCACAGAAGGCACCCCAGCCAAGAATCGAACCAGAGAACTTCTTGCTGTGAGATGACAATGCAAACTGCTGCACCACTGCACCATCCAGGAAATGTCTGATATTCACACATGCACATATACTTGAGAAAATCTGGCACAGATTTACCAGCTGTGTTCCTTTGCTCATATTACAAGGTAATGGCTGCCACCAGTCAGAATCTTCAATATCCTTCAAAAGGGGTGTTCAATTATATTGGGTAAAATAGATATTGATACAAATGGTAGCATATTATCCAAACAGTAAGGCTTTTTGGAGTGGCTTTGGTGCTATCACAAGAAGCATAAACACTCTTAAGTTATTAAAAGTATTCACTAAATAACCAGCCACAATGAGAAGTAGTAAAATATTTAATAATAAATACTGAATAACTGATTCCAAAAAACAACAGTTTCAAATACTGGAAATATGAAAATAATACTGTAGGATAGATTTCACATGGATTTCACACTGATTTTAGAAAACATCAAATTAACAAGCTGCAGTTCCCTGACTATCCAAAGATTAATTGTCCCTATCTAATCTAAATAATTTGGCAAGGCAAGATTATATTCTTACATTTGCAAGGCAAGATGAGGAATTATGCCCACACTCCAGGCTGTTGTCTGTCCTCAGCACCTGGAACAATTATTCTGGAAACAACTGGATTACTACTACTGAACAGATCTGGAAACAACTGAATGAAAACTGAGCAACTGACTCCGAACCTGCTTTTATAGCAGATTTTTTAAAAGTAACAGGAAGCTGCCATGAGAATTCTACTCTCTCATAGCAGATTTTGAAAAGTAAATAAACAGCTGCATTGAAGATTCTATTCTCCCAGCTCTGGCACACCATTACATCATGTCTAAGCCAGCTGCCTCTAGCACAACATACATCCAAAATTCTCTTTACAAAGAACATGTAGATTTGGTCAGACAGAAGAATGCTATTTGACATTCAACCATCTTGCATAAATCAGAGTGAGAATCAAGACATAAACTAAAAAATTATAGCTAGTCATGCTGGCATTTACAATTATTTACTAAACTTCAGCCAGTCATGCTAGCACAGACAACAATATCTAATATCCTCACACTATATATCTATATATCTGTGTATGTGTGTGTGTGTGTGTGTGTGTGTGTGTGTGTGTGTGTGTGTGTGTGTGTGTGTGTGTGTGTGTGTGTGTGTGTGTGTGTGTGTATATATATATATATATATATATATATATATATATATATATATATGGGTTCCTATGACTTCATCGAACTGTGAAATCACCGACACTCACCTCTTCGACACCAATTCATCGACGTCCATATCATCGACAATTCTGGTAAGCGATCTTCCCCCTCACAGGACCCATGGTAGCGCTTTCAAGGTAAATTATGTGGAATCACGTAAACCCTAATCGTTGTAACACAGGAAGAAGCGCTACCATGGGTCCTGTGAGGGGGAAGATCGCTTACCGGAATTGTCGATGATATGGACGTCGATGAATTGGTGTCGAAGAGGTGAGTGTCGGTGATTTCACAGTTCGATGAAGTCATAGGAACCCATATATATATATATATATATATATATATATATATATATATATATATATATATATATATATATATATATCTGTGAGAATTACAAATGGGCTGAATGGGGTTATGGCAATCATATATGTATGTTTCAGTTTCTCAGTCAGTTTCTAATATTGGTTTTGACATTAACCCTGGTGATTTTCCATCTTTGATACCTACAGACAATGATGGTAATGGTGGATCTAATGACTTTGCTTCTAACATCAATGGACTGCTTAACAGTAATGGTAGTAGTATCCCCAGTGCGGTAGGAACTGGTAATTCTAATTCTTCTGCAAGTACCATCAATAACAGCATCTTATCCCCCATGGAGAGGAAACACAAGGATGAACAAGAAATCAGTGAGAGGCCGAGGAAGAGATAAAGGACATGGATGGGGTGGAATCATTAAATTATTTTTTTGATTGGAATAAGCCATCTAATTATTCTATTTTTAACCTATCTGGACTGACATTTAGTGATGACATTTTATCAGCCTTTAAAAGAGGTTTTAGTTTCATACCCAGGCAAAGGGGCAGAATAACCGATGTTTTAATAGATGTTAAGTTATTTGCCAAGAAATTAAACCTTGTTCATATATTTAATGAAGTTGACCTGGGTGTTAATCAAGTATTAAATAAAAAGAAAATTACTTAACCTCAAATTAAACAACACTTTAAATGTGTTTTCCAATATTTGTGAGAGATATATTTGGGCTGTTCTTTCTAGGAAACCTAATTTTAAATGTTTTAATATGACATCGCAAGAGAGAATAGCCCTGTAGAAGATTTGTAATGATCATAGACTTAGGGTGATGAAATCCAACATAGGTACATGGATTATTTTTATGAAACAAGTTGATTATTTACATAAATGGAAGTTGATTTAGCTGAAATAACATTTATAGTATTATTACAACATGTGAAGTTTTTAATAAATTTAAGCATATTGATATTTTGTTGTTAGGTCTTTTGGAGCAAGGGAATATCAATGTCCAAGACTATAATTACATGACCGTTGAAAAGCCCTGTTTGGACAAATTATTTGGCATTCCTAAAATCCATAAAAGTGATATGAACTCTCTATTTAGATATATTACGTATTCGAAACGTACTAAGACAGAATAAATTTTTTGAGTATTTGGCTCTAAATTAAATCCCATTGTCCAGAATTCTCAGTTTTACCTTAACTATTCCTGGGATTTTCTTAATGATTTATTTAATTACCAGGTTTCAGAAAGGGATCGGATGATAGTCACCCTAGATGTTGAATCTCTCTATATAAGTATACTGCATGGTGTAGGGATTGAATTAGTTAGAGAGTATCTCACTAAGTATTTGTTTTTGGATAACACCTGTGTAAATACAATTTGTGGGTTGTTAAAAATAGTTTTGGAAAACATTTGTTTTTACTTTTAATGATGTTTATTATCAAAAGAGAGGGGTGCTATTGGAGTCAAGGTGGCCCCCTCTTATGCCAACCTAGTTTTAAGTGCCTAGGAGAAAGAAGTTTTAATTCACCTTGAAGGTTTTTAGTTTGTAAAACTTTATAGATGATATATTTTTTTGGCAGGAAACAGGTTATGAACTTGAATGTCTTTTGTCCAATTTAAAGGCAAGTATTGTTTTTTTTTTAATTTGTCCTTTCAAGTAAAGGGTCAGTTATTCAATTCCTGGATGTTGAGTTAACGTTAGACTTAGAAAAAAATAATTTTTACGTCTAATATTGTTATGAAAAATATATTCTGCAATAATTATCTTGATTATTACAATCAGCATCCAGTGCTCATGAAGCAGAACATTTTTAGTGTGTTTGTCTCAGCCATATAATTAGTGAAGACATCATTTTTTTGTTTGAGTGTCAGGTTTTTAAGACATTATCTTTAGAATGACACTATCCAATTAATTTTTTTGGATCAAACAATTTTTTAAGTTTGACAGTTGAGAGAAAATAGATATCAACTGATTCTTAAATTTGTTTTTACAAGAAAGCCCAAAATTCACAATCAGAACATTCCCGTTACCCATTCTTTAAATGCTAATAATATTAGGAAAACCTTAATTAATAATTGAGATATTATTCAAGGAAACCAAGAACTTAATCAAGTAATAGGGGCCGTTCTGCAGTTCTGCTACAAAAAACTTGTACTTTAAAACAGTATTTTGAGCCAAATTTTTCTGTTGTTGTAATTCAGTTGGGATGTTTCATTGCAGTCATGATTGCTGCAAGTATAATAAGGTGTGCAAAACACTTACATTGGAAGATATAGGTTTTACTATTAAAATTAAAGATTTTTATAATTTTGCTTCCACACAAGTAGTTTACCTTTCTGTTCCTCATCTAATGCCTATTATGTAGGTAAAACCTACAGATGTTTATGTGATCACATTAAAGAACACTATCAGGTGAAGAGGAACAAAGATTGCACCAATGTATTGGCCAAACATAGCATCAATTGTATTAGGTTTGTTGATTTTACATTTTTAGTGTTGGAGAAAGTACTTTCTTTTATATGTGATATTAATACCCTTTTAGGAACTAAAGAACTTAGATGGCAAATTCTACTTGGGGCTGACACACTTTCTGGGTTGAATGACAGCCTTAATGTCACTCTCCTATCAATGATACAATAGAAGAGTATTCATGAGTTCTGTTTAAGTAGCTTTATTTTATAGAAACACATTAGTATAGAAGACTATTGACTTAACTTAAGGAACTTGTATACAAACTAAAACAATAACAACCACAAAAAAGGAAATAAACTAGTAATATGAACAAAAAAGAACTGAACAGATAACACTGCCAGTAGCCACTTTATTTGTTGAACGCTTTCGTCAGCACCATACTGACTTCTTCAGAACATCAAACGCCAAAATTCCCACACCTTTTAAAACACACCACAAAATCATATACCTTATCAATTAACAATACTTGTTTCTTAAACTAGAATAAAAAAGTGCTGAAAAAAGGTTTACTTTAAATACATCACCATCCCTAACAAATTTAAAACATTATTTTTAACGTGATTAGAAAACCTTTTGACTTTCATTTAAAACATACAAATGATATTTTGACACATTATAAAGCAAATTCTGCTTTCAATTTTAAAACACAACTAATAGACACAGTTTCATTCAGACCTGGGGGGGGGTATTGGCATTGCACATCAATTACCACTTCAGTTCTTTATTTTCAAGATGTAAGTCCATTGGTCTACCCCTTAGTCCTAGATCTAGCCTATCAATAGCTATATATTTGAACTCATGTGTGCCAAAATCCTTAATATGTTTGGCCAGGGGGTTGCTCTCATCCCTCTTGAGTATATCATATTGATGTCGGTAGATCCTCTTCCTAAATTTGGATTTGGTCTTGCCAATATAAAAACCCTGACATTCCTGACACTTGGCAAGGTATAGCATCCCTATACTCTGAAAATTAAAATTGTGCCTAAGTGTAATGATTTTTCCATTTAAAATTGTCACCTCAGTCCCTTCTAAAACAGGCATTGTCTGCATCATCCACATTTTCTCATTCATCCTTCCTGACTTAATTGTAGTGGCCTTTCAATGATGACTTTTAAACAGCGGTCTTTTTATACACAACAACTGTTTTTGTCCTACTTTCTTCAATGCTTCACTGTCTATTTTTAACAATTCCAGTTATGTTGTTTAATATGTTTAATCCCCTAAAAATGAATGTTATAAGGCATATAAAGGCTTTCTGGTACTCACTACTCTCTAACATAAGGCCAGGACCATCTAAGTTATCCTGGCCAGGGGAGACTCCTAGTAATGAGACAAAATGTCTGTTCAACCTATTTACCAACATGTCTCTCATTTTCATTTTCAAACATTTGTCATAATAAATGTTTGTCACTACTAACCATACGTGCTAACCTTACAGCCTGACCTTTTACTAGTGACTTCTTTTGGTGCAGGGGGTGGCAGCTATCAAAGTGGAGGAGAAAATTGGAATATGTAGGTTTTCTTTAGATGTTTGACTCAAACTCTCTCCAATCTATTTTTCTTCAAAGTAACATCCAAGAAATGAATCTCATCTTCCTCCACCTCCATGGTGAATCTCAAAAAGTTGGTACTAGAATTTATATACTCGAAGAACTGCTCCAATCTTTCCCTACTGTCAGTCCAAAAAATTATGATGTCATCCAAAAGAAAAAACAACCATATAAGGACCAACAGTTGGCAAATTCAGAATTGAATATAGTTTGGTTCTCCCATTGAGCCAGTACCAAATTTGCAAACACTGTCAGAATAATCAATTCTCGAAAACAATTAAATTGTTTTCCAATATAGCTTCCATCAGAGACCTAATGGTAAGAATCTTAGTATGTTCCATCCCTGAATTCTCACACAGGAAGCTATAGTACAGTTCCAACCCCTCGCTATGTGGAAAAACTGAAAAAAGATTGCATATGTCAATGGTTTCAAATACCAAATTATCAGCATACATATGGTTGGAGACTTTTGATAAAACGTCCCAAGAGTCCTTAAGTAAATGCATATGCCAAGTAAGGAATCCTTTTGTATGAATGTCTATATATATTTTGCAAGGGGGTAGGTCTTAGATGGTTTTGCATTGACAATTAGTCTGAGAGGAGGGTCGAAAATATTTTCATGAATCTTGGGGATACCAAAAATGGTGGGGGTCCTGAGGTATAGAACCTTCAAATAAACACAATCCATCATAGATAGTTGTTCATTTAGAACCACCTCATCTAACATCATATCAATTCTTTGGTAGGTTATATTTCTCTCATTAATGTATACCTCTTTATATTTATCAGTATACAATATCCCTAACATTTTATTGAAGTATTCTTTGGTGTCCATAACCAACAGGCCCCCACCTTTATCTAGTTTCATAATTCTGACATGGTTTATTTCATGTATATCACTTAATAATCCCCTTTGTTCCATATTAAGATTTGAAGTCTGGAAACTCAGCAATTTTGAACAAAAATAACCTCTTATTTCACATAATTTCTCAAAAACATTGAGTAGTGCATGAAGTAAAATAATGTTTATATAATATAATAATAACATCATTTTTGGTATCCCATGATTCACGAAAATATTCTTGACCCTCCTCTCAGACTAATAGTCGATGCAAAAGCATCTAAGACCTACACCCTTGAAGAAACTAGGACAAAAAACAGTTGTTGTATATAAAAAAGATGGCTATTTAAAAACCATCATTGAAAGGCAACTACAATTAAGTCAGGAAGGATGAATGAGAAAATGTGGATGATGCAGGCAATGCAAGCATATTTTAGAAGGGACTGAGGTCACAATTTTAAATGGAAAAATCATTACACTTAGGCACAATTATAATTGTCAGAGTATGGGGGTGCTATACCTTGCCAAGTGTCAGGAATGTCAAGGTTTTTATATTGGCAAGACCAAATCTGAATTTAGGAAGAGGATCTACCAACATCAATATGATACACTCAAGGGGGATGAGAACAATGCCCTGGCCAAACATATTAAGGATTTTTTCACATATGAGTTCAAATATATAGCTATTGATAGGGTAGGTCTAGGACCAAGGGGGTGGGCCACTGGACTTACATCTTGAATATAAAGAATTGAAGTGGCAATTGATGTGTAATGCCAATAACCCCCCCAAGTCTGAGTGAAATTGTGTCTATTAGTTGTATTTTAAAATTGAAAGCAGAGTTTGTTTTATAATGTGTCAAAATATAATTTGTATGTTTTAAATGAAAGTCAAAAGGTTTTCTTAATTACGTTAAAAATAATGTTTTAAATTGGTTAGGGATTGCGACTCATACATACAAAAAATTATTTTTATATGTATATAAGGTAAAGCTTTTTTCAGCACTGCTTTTTATTCTAGTTTTTAAGAACCAAATATTGTTAACTGATTCATCATATGATTTTGTGGTGTGTTATAAAAGGTGTGGGAATTTTGCCATTTGATGTTCTGAAGAAGTCAGTATGATACTGATGATAGCACTCAACAAATAAAGTGTCTACTGGCAGTGTTATCTGTTTGTTTTTTTTCTTTACATACAAACTAACAGCTGTGAACATGCATCTTCTCTCTCTCTGGCTGCTCCTTCAAAATGGCACTAGGGATTGCACATGTCTGCAATTTATATGTGCACGTACAGCCTCACATGCTTCTTAAAGATCTAGCATGCACACACTTACACTCTGATCTACATCCTCCCTCTTTGAGAAATAGATCATACAATTGTTATGAGACTATTTGGCATGTAGAAATCACAGGTAATCCTTAGTCATGCATTATACAATGCTAAATACACATGTATATACAATCAAGTCCATGTTGCTGCATATTTCACACTAGGCTTAGATACTCATCCATTTTGTGTGACATAAAACTGTTTATTAGCTTTAGTAACTGGAGCAGTTTCTGTAAAATGATTAACTTGTGGAATGCTCAAATCATTTTCTAGAATGGAATCAGAATTTTGAATACATTTTGGTCTGGAAACAGTATCTGATTCACTCTTAGACTTAAGACCTGCATCACAGAAAAAATGTTGTGATTGCAATTACGATGATGATGATGATGATGATGATGATGATTCTGGTACAGGAAGAAGATGTCTGTGGTTCCTCCTATACTCCACACCCTCAGAGTCTACCAAGTAAGATCTCGGCTCAGCACAGATACCTGTAATCTTTCCTATTCTATCAGATCCTTTTGTTGTCTGAATTCGTACCATCTCTCCTTCCCTCAACAGATGAAGTAATATGCTCAATCTGTCATAACTAGATTACTGGATATTACACTTTTTAAACAATTGAGTCTTGATGGTTTTATTGTACTTAGGTTTAGGCTGCAACAAACTGGAAGAAATAGGTAACGTAGTACTAGTTTGCCTGGAAAGTAGTATTTCAGCAGATAAGCCAAGAATATCATCATGGGATATGTTTCTGAGATTAAGTAAATTCAAGAAAACATCAGTATTGTCATGCTTTGACCTTTCAAGTAATTGCTTTGCACTCCGCACTGCTCCTTCAGCTAGACCATTGGACTGAGGATATTCAGGACTACTAGTGACATGTACAAAGTCCCATTCTTTTGCAAATTTCTGAAACAACTAGCTAGTAAACTGAGTACCATTATCAGAAAAACGTTTGTGTGGACAACCATGAGCTGAGAAATAACGTAATAACAGCAGTGGATGTTAGGTTAGGTAGTATATCAATCTCAAACCAGTTTGAATAAGAATCTACCAAAACTAAGTAGTGTTGATTGTTCCACTCAATTATATAATTTGCTACAGTAGACCAAGGTAGCAACTGGATTTAGCTGAAGCGATTCTCTTTGCAAAGGTGGTTTAGTACTATTGCATACTGAACAAGTAGAACATACTTTATCAATGTCCTTCGTCAATGAAGGCCAAAATACTAATTCTTCTCTTAGTGGATGTGGACCCTGGGTGACCACAATGCAAAATCGGGATATATTCTTGTTGTAAGGAAGCAGGAACAATAATTTTGGGACCTTTGAAAATAATTCCATCTACCATCAACAATTCATCTCTGTAAGGAAAATATGTTTACACTTCAGGTGGTACACTAGATTGCTTTGACAGCCATCCAATATTAATATAGTAATCGAGCTTTTGTAAAATTGCATCAGTCTGCATGTGATCTCTTAACTCATCAAGTCTAGTGGTGGAAAAATTACGCACTGACATCACATCAAAGTCATAATTTTCTGCGTTAAGCTGTTCTGTTGTACTTCTCAGTGATATGAATAAGGTATCAGCCAGATAGAGCAATTTGCCTTTTGTGTAGACCATTTTGAAATTGTACTTTTGCAATTTGAGCATCATTCTTTGTAATCTCGCTGGAGCAGACTGCATAGGCTTCTTTAGAATAGTAACTAGAGGATGATGATCAGTTTCAATTTGGATAGCTCAAACATAAATATAATCATAAAACTTGGAACATGCAAATACTATTGTCAAAAGCTCCTTCTCAATTTGAGCATCCTGCATCTCAGTTTGGGTTAGTGTTCTAGATGTACAGGCTACTGGTCTGCCCTCTTGAAGTATAACTGCACCTAGACCAAATTTTGAAGCACCACAAGAAAGGGTAACTGGTTTATTCACATCATAGTATCTTAATGTAAGTGGGGTGGCAATTTTCTGCTTGAAGTTTTCAAATGCCTTCTGGTGTTGTTCCAACCATGACCATGCAACATTTTTGCATGATAGCTCTCTTAAAACATCTGTCAACTCACTGAAGTCTGGTATAAATGTGTCTAAATAGTTGACCATGCCTAAGAAATGTTGTAAAGCTTGTACATTTTCACTTCCGAGGATTGAGCTTCAAGTTTACTTGATTTGCTCAGTCTAGAGCTTTCTTGAGGTTTGTAGCATGCTCTGTTTCACTGTTGTACCCAATCAATAGATCATCTACTATTATGACACAAGGATAACCCGAAAAAATTTGCTCTATTGCACGCTGAAAGACTTCACTTGCAGAATGTATTCCAAATGGCATCCTTAGGAATCTGTATTTGCCAAATGGAGTACCAAAAGTAGTTAGAAATGAGGATTTGCGATCTAGCATCACTTGCCAAAATGAACTCTTTGCATCCAAAACAGAAAATACAGTGGCATTCGGTATTACAGCTGCAACTTCTTCGACTGTGCATATTGGGTGATATGGTCTTTTCAATGCTTTGTTCAGATCTCTTGGGTTAATACATATTCTGATTTTCTCTGAGCCTTTTTATGAGCAGCTACCATAGACAACACCCATTCCATTGGTTCTGTGACTGGACAAAACACACCTTGCTGCACCATTTTATCCAGCTGAGCTTTAACTTTACCTTGCATAGCTATTGGAACTGTTCTTACTGGTCTGACTACTGGAGTGACCTCTGGGTCTAACTTTATGGAATACACAACTGGAAGTTTGCCTAACTTGTCATCGAAAACATCATCATACTCTGAGAAAATGGCTTCTGAAAAACTGGAACTCAGAAATGCACTTACATGATGAACTTCTTTAGCAAAATAAAGCAGATTCATTATTAAACTGTCTTTGAGACCCAGTAAAGATTGCATTGTTCTTTAGACTACATAGAATAACAAGTTGTTACAGTTCTCGGTCAAATAACATGCAAGCATCACTGAACCTTTGGTTTGGATTTCTTCACCTCCATAAGCAACAAGTCTCGCACTACTGGTTACATTGAGATGTTCCTTAGTTCTCACTCTAGCAAAAGTGTCTGCTGATATAACATTACACTTTAACAAAGTGTCTACTTTGAGCTCTGTGGATTTTAGATTAATCCAGACAGTACAAAATACTTCACTTCTTGTTAAAGCACAACAATGGGGTTCTATTATTAAATGCTCACATTCTCTGTCTCTTTAATCCCTATTTACTGTCCCTGCTATGAATAAACAAAAATATAGCATTTAAAAAATGTTAAATTGACTGTTTCTCTCCACTAGAACAGTACCTTACTGTACTGTGGTGGTTTCACTTTCAAAAAAATTTTGTCCCACCCTTGCTGCAGTCTCCAATTCACTGATGTCACCAAGGCCACTGAATACAGGTAGTTTTTTGGCCATTTCCCTCCCCAAACTGACATCACCACTACCGTCCTAAAAACCCACCCATGCTGTGATGTCACAGCTCCCTGGTCCTTCCCTACCCATACAGAAAGTAAAGGCTAGAACAAGGGAACAGTACATGAGTCAAGCCCCCTCCCTGTTTCTTGTTGTGGTGTTAATCTTGGTGGCTTTGGAATTGCCCGCCCCTGCTGTAAATCTCTTTTGCACACTCCTCCTGGTGAGATCATATTTTGATTTTGGATACTCTTACCAGTCCCATCTCCTCTGTGGTGTACAGAGAGAGCACTTGGGAAGGGCATTCCCCTATAGTATCTTAATCTGCTCTGTTTCCTCCATCTCAAAAAAAAAAAAAATTGCACTTCATCTGCCTTACTGTATTTGTGTTTCTTCCTACTTTATTACCTTATTTTGCTTTTGCCTCTTTTAAAAGTACTCAATTAAATTTATTCTGCTGTCTTTATTACTGCTTGTTAGTAGCCTGATTAAATTGTAACTGTTATTCTAAGGCCCTTGGTTTAAGCACTTGGGCTTCAAACCAGTTGTTTTACATTAAGAAGGTTTGTGGTCTGCACTGTTGTGGCAGGACAGGTAGCGTACATCCTTCTAAGTTGGGAACTGCTGATTGAAGGCTCAGTGTCTGTTATTCTAAAAGTGCATCAGTTCTAGGTTAAGGACTTGGGCTTCAGGCCAGTTATTTTACATTAAGAAGGTTTGTGGTCTGCACTCTTGTGGGAGGAGAGGCTAGATTCTGCCCTTCTGAGCTGGGAATTTCTGGTTAAAGGCTTATTGTGCATGCTTACTTGAACTGTTTCTTTCTGAAATTGGTACGCCTTGTTTGCTGTAGCATAGACTAGATCCAGGCTGGCTGGATCTAGCTTTGTTTGTATGAATTGTGCACTGACCCAGGCCGTCTTTTTTGGAGAAGGTTTCTCTGTACCCTAATGGCAGGACTATGCAGTTAGAACTTGTCTGATTGAAGACTGCTGAAACAGGGCTCAGTTTTAAGCTTTTTAACTGGTTAATTGGGTAAAGTGTTGTTTTAATTGTATCTGCTCTATTTTCTGGAAAAATATATATATATACTTGTTTCTCACCTTTCTGAACTAGTATAGTCCAGTTTTCATGTTATTGCTGAATCCAGGGTTGTGTTACAAGTTTCTGTGTTGCCATACCTTACTTGGATAGAAGGAAGTTTCTCTGTTCACCTGTGAGAGAGGGGAGCTTTGAGCAGGCTATCTGTCCCTGGAGGAGTAGTTTCAGCCCAGAAGTTAGTAGTTTATTGGCCTTTTTGGGCTAATGTTGATTGTATCTGCTCTATTTTCTGAAAAAAAAATATGTACTTGTTTTCCATCTTTCTGAACTAGTATAGTCCAGTTTTCAGGTTATTGATGAATCCAGGGCTATGTTACAAGTTTCTGTGTTGCCATTACCTTACTTGGATAGAAGGAAGTTTCTCTGTTCACCTGTGAGAGAGGGGAGCTTTGTACAGCTTATCTGTCCTTGGAGGAGTGGTTTCAGCCCATAAGTTAGAAGTTTATTGGCCATTTTGGGCTAATTTCTATCTCTTTCACTTCCTTGCTATAAAAATCTAATTTTCACAGTTTTTACGCTTGTATTCTGCTCAGCAAGTGCCTTCCAGGTGTTCTGCAGAGTCTACAGCAGCAGAGAGACAAAAGAGTGACTTTGGAGTGATTAAGTATCACTTTTCTGCTTTTCTTGCTGTCTTAACTAATTCCGTCTAAAATGCCAGTTTTTTTTTTAGCGAATCTGTGATTTAAAAAGTTTGTTATTGTATACAACTCCGCACAGCTCCTCATGGTGTCCTGCAGAGTGATATAGGCAACAGAGAGACCCAAGAGAGACTTTTCCAGATTTAAGTATTTTTTTCCTTCAACTGTCTTTTCCCACCTAAAAAGTGAATTTCTAACTGATCTGTGCTTTAAAAAGTTTAAATTGCATTTGCCTTCTGCTTTTTACAGTTTTGCACTTGTTTTATATCAATTTAAGTCGTTTTTGTATTGTATAACTGTTGTAGGCTACACACTAAAGTGCGCTAGCCTGTTTATAGCATTTACAGTGTTTTTTATGTGTTTTTCTGCTGTTTCCTGAAAAAAAAAAATTCTCTTTTCCCGCCTTTGCTGAACTAGATTAGTCCAGATTTCAGGTTTTGCTGAATTCCGGACTGTGGTATAGTTTCCTGTGTTGCCCATATCCTTACTTGGATAGGAGGAAGCTTCTCTGTTCACCAGTGAGAGTGGGGAGCTTTGAGCAGCCTATCTGTCCCTGGAGGAGTGGTCTCAGCCCTGAAACTAGTAGCTTATTGGCCGCTCTGGGTCAATTCCTATCTCTTTCAGTTTCCTTGCTTTAGAACCCATATTTGTGCGGTTTTGCACGATTTTGCGCATAGCGCAGCATTGGGCAGCCCCACTTAAACAGGTTTAAACTATTCCTGGCTCCACAAAGTCTGCTCTTCACTTTTTCCCTTAGAACTGTTCTAAATCTCAAAGTAAGCACTCTGTTTTCATTCTAAAGCCCTGCAGTTGCTCGTATAAGTAATCTTATAAGTAAGCACTAATAAACTAAAGCACTACACCCTCTTATACTCCCTTTAGGTACTTGGCTCCCTATTGGTCCTTTTTGATCAGTCAAAAAGTAGTTCCTTATACTATTCTGGCATGTCCAAAAGTCAATTTCGGGTTTACTCTCCAGTCCAGCTGGTGAATCTGGGAATCTTGAGGCAATGTTACAACTGCCTTTTGTACACAGACCACCCTCTCCTCCTCCCAACAAGCTCAAATATATGTGAGAGATGCAACTATATAGCCAAACTGGAGGCTGAGCTTGCTCAACCCAATCCTGGCGCAGTCGGTCAGGAGGAGAAGGTAACCACACACACCACAAATCCAGTCTCACATAGATCTATCGCAACAGAAAGCCAAACACATAAACACACAAAAACATACTCGGAGGATCTAAATAAAAATATGCCCAAGCAGCAGAGACCTCCAAAGCAGACATCCAAGCAACCGCTACCCCACAACAATACCCACGTATCACATAGTTCATAAAGTCAGTGTGCCACACAGTCACAGCCCTTAAGGATAAACAACACACCTAATACACTTGTAATAGATGACTCTATTGTCAGACACACTGACGTCCCACTCACCAGGCTGAACAAGGAGAAGGTCACTGTAAGCTGCCTGTCAGGTGCCAGGATACGCCACATAACACAAGCACTCAGGTCACTCCAAAGCAAGTACAAATATGACTCCTTCATTGTCCATGCTGGTGTGAATGACCTGAGATGTACCTCCCTGGACTACATGAAAAGAGACATAGAGGAGCTCTCTGATCATGTATCCCAGGCCGGTATGACCCTGACCTTGAGTAGCATCTTACCCTCACCAAGAATGATGCCACAGTATAAAGACAAAATGATCAATTTTAACAATTGACTAAAGTATTGGTGTCATTCAAAGGGGATCCAGTGTCTGTCAGCCTGGGATGACATACTTGACAAGCCACGTTGCTTCAATAGGGACGGCTTGCACCTGTCACCCCTGGGCTTTCAAATACTGGCTAAGGCTCTTGCCACCCCCATAGTGCCTTTTTTAGGCAAGGCTCAAAAGACAAACCCACCTCCATAGACAACACAAAGAAAAAGAAACTAAGGGTAATGCTGCTCAACGCCAGAAGTCTAAACCTCAAGATGCATGCACTCGAGGCTCTCCTCAGTATGGAGAATATCGATATCTGTGCAGTAACAGAATCCTGGTTCAAGGCTCTCGAGAGCACCCCAGCACTACCAGGTTATACCTCATACCATGCTTTTCGGCCCCAAAACTCGGACCGAACCACAAAAGGAGGGGGAGTATCCATATTCATCAAAGATACCCACACCTCCAGGTTAGTGGCACTGCATGAAGCATCGGAGACCATCCATGTGCAACTAACAGTGGGCAAAACTGCCTTTCAGTTTGTAGCCTGCTACAGACCACCCTCCCAAACTCAGGAACCCCACTCGGCTTTCCTGAGAACACTGGAGAATATAAAGGTCTCTCCAAACACCATTATATTGGGTGACTTCAACTACCCAAACATAGACTGGGAGCACTACTCAAGCCCCAACACCCTAGCCCAATGGTTCCTAGAATTTATAAACTCAAATGCTATGGAACAACTGGTCACCACTCCCACAAGAGGGGAAAACATATTGGACCTGATCATCACCAACATGGGGACTCTATGTTCCATACCAGAAGTATACCCCTCATTGGTAAGATCTGACCATAAATTAATCTCACTGGACATCCATATCCCGTCCCCACCTGCAGCCAAGGAAACCACATTGAAGAACTTCTCAAAAGCAAACTTCACACTTCTCAAAACTGAGGTGGAATCCTTCAAAGCCCATGGGCCAGTGGAAAATACAGCCCAAACCGCAGAATCCTTTACAAATGCTTTCTATGGACACCTACAGGAATGCATGGATCGTGCTATCCCAAATAAAACCAAGACTCATTCCTCCAAAGGCAGGAGACCTGTCTGGTGGACCCCAGCCATAAATAAGCTATACAACAGAAGGAGGAAGCTACTACATGATAGAGTAAAATTCCAAAAAGGGAAGGCATCTCTGATCAGTACTAGCAAGAAACTATGATCCCTCATAAAATCATCTAAGGCCAGCTTCGAAAGAAAAATTGCACAAGATGCTAAAGATAATCACAAGGCCTTCTTTAGTTATGTCAGGAACCTGGGTGGCAACTCCCAGATATGCTCTGAGTTAGTTCAAAATGACAAAAAATACACTGAACCCACAGACATTGCCAACATCCTGGTAGACAGGTTCAGTGCAAACTTCTCCCCCCTTCCCCCCAAAAGAGCAAATGTCTATCCCAACAGAGTGTAGCCTCCCTGACATCACAGATGCACAGGTGAGAGCTGCCCTCTCCAAAGCAAAAAACACAGCATCAATGGGACCGGACGGTGTCCCGGGCTGCGTCTTACATGAACTCTAAGAAGAACTGAACCCTCACATAAAGTCACTGTTCAATCTCAGCCTTACTACAGGATATGTACCCAAGGAATGGCATACAGCAACAGTGGTCCCACTCCACAAAGGTGGTGCCACAACGGACCCCAAAAACTATCGCCCTATAAGCCTGACTAGCCTGGTCTGCAAAGCTATGGAGTGTATCATCATGAAACTCATAAACAAAAACACTGGGAACCTCCAAACACTGGATCCTACCCAATTTGGCTTTGTTAAGGGCAGATGTTGCCTCTTGAACCTGGTCAACTTCTTTGAAACAGTCACCAAGGTCATAGATAAAGGGAAGGTAGTCCACACAGCCTACCTGGACCTTGCAAAAGCCTTCGACACAATACCCCACTCGGGCATCATAAATAAGCTCACCAGCTTAAATATCAACCCCTATGTCATAAGATGGGTTGCAAACTGGCTCAGGGATAGAACCCACATGGTCAGAATTGCAGGTGCCATGTCAGACTCTAAACCAGTTACAAGTGGCATCCCACAAGGCTCAGTCCTGGGACCTCTCTTGTTTGGTATATATTTCTCTGAGGTACAGGCTAACATGGGAGGACTATGGCTGACCAAGTTCACAGATGACTGCAAACTGGGTGCCATAATCAACTTGCTGACTGACACAAGCATCCTCCAAAAGGGTCTCACAGAGACGGATAACTGGTGCCAGAGCCATGGCCTAAAGCTAAATGCCAAAAAGTGCATAGTCATCCCCTTTGGGAAAAACAAAGTGTCCACAAATTACCACATAGGTGGTAATCCATTAAGTACGGAAGAAGTAATTAGGGATTTGGGGACCCAAGTAGATAGCAATCTCTCCTTTGACAATCATGTTGCCAAAGTGGTTAGAAAGACCTTCTATATAGCCCACCTTATCACAAAAGGGTTCACATCTAGATCAAGAGAGGTCATTGTGCCCCTCTACTCATCACTCATCATGCCCATAATTGAATACAATGCCCCATTTGGGATGTACCTTACCCGACACCTGCAGCAACTGGAAAGACCCCAAAAGTACCTCACCAAGAGGATCAAGGGACTCAAACAGATGCCATACGCAGTTAGGCTAAAAAAACTCCAGCTCTACTCAGTTGCTTACCGGCTACTCAGAGGCAATCTGTGCCTAATGTATAAAGCCATGTCCAACCCAGAATTAATGGACATGCTCTACCTCAGGAAATCCAAATCCCTTAGAGCTACACGCTCCAGGGACTTAAACCTCAGCACAGAAATAAATAGGACATGCTGGAGGAACAGATTCATATCCCAGAGGCTCCCCTCACTCTGGAACAAAATCCCAATCCATGTTAGGCAGAGTCCATCAATGACCCTCTTCAAGAGAAATCTTGACGAGTGGATGGGAGATTGTAGGTTTACCCCTGGGATCTCTTCTGTGTCCCTACTAGACAGAGGCACAGTAAACTAACCTCAAAAGGGCTATCTTCTGTGACCTACTAAACAGAGGCACAGTCAACTAATCTAAAAGGGTGGCGAAAGCCAAACACACTCTGGCTAGGCTTATAAATGCCCTAGGGCAGATAGCCTAGTATCAACCTATGAACCTATGAACCTACGTCTCCTGCTTTGAGTTGTCAATCACAGTAGGTAACAGCTCAAATTACCCTTTGCACTTTAACAGATAGAGAAGTTAGGTGTGAAGGGGGGTGGGAGATGAGTCAAACCAGTACAATTCAGGCTTAACAAAAGACTGCAGTTTAGCCATTCTAAAAAGAAGCAGCAATAAAAAAACACTTTGAAAGTCTGTTTTGTGGCATTTGTACTGTTTGTGTTTTAAGTAGTCACTGAACGGCATGAAATGTTACTTAAAACTGACTAAAAGACAGCAGTGCATGCATGTAAAATCAATGCAGTGACAGGAGCTTTAGGAAGAAAGAAGCCTGCATGATGTAATTTTTTTACAGACAAGCACTGCATTGTGGGATACCTAGAGGCAGACTAAACAATCAGAATTACTTTAAGATGCCAGACCCCATGTGGTCAGACTGAGAAATTACATATAAAAATATTTAAAAACATGTAAATAGTCCCAGAGTGGTGTCAAAATATAGTAAACACCAAACCATGATGAAATAAACATGTTTTTTGAGTCTGTGGGTGCAGTTTTCCTTTAATAAGTTCACTGCATCAACTCTCTCATTAAGCACTGATAGACCACCTAGATAGAAAGCTGACTGCTTGGGCTGTACTTGATTAACTTCCTTTTTACTGCAACCTTTTTTTACAACTGTTTGAGGTTTACTTGATTTGCAAAACTTTTGGAAATTATTCCATTTTTTACACTTGTGACATTACTGACCAAATGCTAAACACTTCTCTCTTTTAGATTCATGATTCGCATCACAATTGAAACAGTTGACAATAAAGCTAGGTTTGGGTTTTGCTGATTCATGCTTGTACTGCAGTGAGCTGATGCAAGCTCCTTTCTTAGAACTTTCTGGAAAATTGCATGCCTCTTTGGGAACCCTGTAGCTGCCACGTGCTTAGGCCTGCTCTTGTTTGCCACATGTTGCATACTATCTACATTTGCTCTGGAACCAACTGAAACCATGCTCTTGTCACTTGCAAGCATACTTGTGTGTTTTTCTGTCACCTCATGGATTTGACCAATCTCTATGGTTTTGCTCAGTGTTAAATCGTTTAAGTAGGTTAACATCTGAAACTGATGTTTTCTTAGTGAAATGAGCATTCTAAGAAGTTTTTTTATTAACAGAGGTTACCAAGCATCATGGCTTAAATCAATAGAAAAAGAGGTGATAGTACTTCGTGACACTAAAGCAGGACCTATTTTGACAGTAGGATTACCATTGACTAATTCTAATACAAATGAAAACAAGGAATTTACTAGTGCTTTTGTGTTACCTATATGTAATGAGATGTGGTTAATTAAAGAAATTATAGTGAACAACTGGAAGATAATATTAGGCAACCAGGACTTAGTTAACACTATTGGTACCAAGCCAAAGTTCACCTTCAAAAGGGTAGTTAACCTGAAAACTTTACTTGAGAGAAAGGAAAATAAAAGTAACATTAACAAACACTTGGGGTCTTCCCTTGATTAAGCTTGTACAACAATATGATGGTCTGCACCTTCTCCTTCATATACTGCTGGTGCATACACAAATGAATGTTCTCTTTCTATGGCCTCTAACCCAGCTAGATTTAGCAAAGTGAATGCCCTGGAACGTGCATCTCTATCTGCATAAGCTGATTGTATAACAGTATCGTAGTCTTGCTCAAATATTCTCCAATTCTCTGCAATATTCTGATCAAATACAAGTGGTAGGGGTTTTTGAAATCCTTCTGCCATATTAACACATGCCAGTGAAGGATTTTGCAAATAAGCACAAACATATACACATGCACACATGCCAGAATCTAATGCCAGCATTTGTCCAATGCGTTTGTGCTCTGAATTTATACTTTTTGGGCTTTTCAGAATTATGCAAATGAACAAACTCGTAGCAACTTTGATGAACTGGACTTTATGAAATAACTTCTCAGGCATTTTGATACTTTTGTAATATTATTGGAAAGGCTAAAATGCTAAAGCCATTTAGCATCATTTGCTGAAGTCATTTATCATAATTTTTAGAAACATTCAATAACTTTACGATGTGACTGAATAACTCATGAGCACTGTAATACTCTTGTAATGTTGTCTTTTGCAAGAAAACACCTCTGTAAGAAACATGCCAAGTAACTACCCACTGCACAATGTAAATAAAGCAAACATCTACTGCCCAAAACTCAACTTTCCGAAGTAATTGCAGTTTGCTAATAACTGCATACAGCACACTGAAATGTCCCCAGAGTGGCGATACCTTGCTAGGGAACTCTTTACAGTACAAGAAGCACTCTGTAATGGTGGCACTTTGAAAATAGACACACCCAGCACAAGAAACTTTTCAAAATGGCTATACTTTGACTGCACTTCATGAAATAGTTGTGCTTTGCACAAAATAAACTCTTTGAAATACATGCACAGTAATAAGCACACACTGTAAGCACTTTTACACGCATTGAGATATTTCAAATAATTTTAGTTATGCCCTTGATACAATACAAAGTCGTAGTTATGCCCAAATGCAGCACTTTGCCAAAACACATACAGTCGCCTTGCTTTATTTTTTGCTTAATGTGCCCTTTATTGTCTTTATTATATTCATTTTGCCCGTTTAAGCTCTTTTCATGCCCAATATATTTTTCTTGTGCTCGTTTTACTTTAGAAATGCCCAGGTTTGC
Source organism: Protopterus annectens (assembly GCF_019279795.1). Taxonomy (NCBI): domain Eukaryota; kingdom Metazoa; phylum Chordata; order Ceratodontiformes; family Protopteridae; genus Protopterus; species Protopterus annectens. Next base: position 1,188,118,990 of record NC_056743.1, on the reverse strand, counting down.
CTTAAACACATTCATTTTGCTTTAAACATGCTCATTTTGCCTTACTGTTAATTGTTTCAACAAATGCTTTTATTTTAAACATTTTTTTTAGTTAACAAACTTTTTGTGCTTTCCACTTGCCTAATAATGCAGTTTGTCCCCTTGTAATGCCCCTTGTTGTCTTTCATATCAAGTAAATAGTTTGTGCTATTTTTCATTACCTTTGAGTCTTTTTGGCTCTGTTTGTGCTCTTTTTTCTCAAGTTTTACCTTCATTGTTGTCTTTGCACCTCATGGCTCTGGATATTCCTCTTTCTTCAATCCCGGTTCTGGCACCATATTGCTCTCCTATCTAGTAGACAACAGAAGAGTCTTTTTTGGTTCTGTTTAAGTAGCTTTATTTTATGCAAACACACTACTATAGAAGACTATTGACTTTAACATAAGTAACTTATACACAAACTAACAACTGTGATCATGCATGCTCTCTCTCTGGCTGCTCTTCAAATATGGCACTATGGATTGCACGTGTCTGAAATTTATACATGCACATACAGCCTTGCATGCTTCTTAAAGATATAGCACACACATACTTACGCTCTGATCTACACTTAATATTAAATGCATTTTAAAGTGGAATAGGTAGGAAGTGATGTCACCATTTGTATATCTTTGATTGGTTACTTTGTATATTTAAACAGTGTTTTATTGATACTTTGTATTTCTGATGAAGTTCTTCAATTAAAGTGAGAGAATGAAAGCACTCAAATATACTGGATTCTTAGCTTGTTTTTTTCTTCTGCTTTCCTGCAGGTTTTTGGTTTTAAGTTGTTTTTATATCCTCTGGATACAGTTTTTGTTTTCAATAAATGGATGTATGTATATTTATGTTGAGCTTCTAATTATATGGGAACCTTATGCCATACACTTGGAAGACAGTGTGTGATGTCTGTTATAAGTTTTCTATTATAGGTTTATAGGTAGGTACTAGGCTATTGGCCCTAGTGCCTATATAAGCCTAGCCAAAAAGGTACCCTGGCTTTCGCCACCCAGGAAAATTATTTTCCTGTGCCACTGTCAAGCAGAGCCACAGAAGTGATCCCCAGGGTGAATTTCCTATTTCCCATCCAATCATCAAGATTTTGTCTTGAAGAGTGCTTATGAGGAGCTTTGTTTGATATAGATAGGTAGTAGTTTGTTCCAGAGTATGGGAAGTCTCTGGGACATGAATCTATCCCTCCAGCATGTTCTGTTCATTGTGGTGACAAGGTTTAGGTCCCTAGAGCATGTAGCTCGGAGGGATTGGTATTTCTTTACGTGGAGCATGTCCAACAGCTCTGGGTTTGACAAAGCTTTGTATGTTAGGCAGAGATCGCCTCTGAGTAGGCGATATGCGACGAAGTAAAGCTGGAGATTTTTGGAATGGTCTGCATAGGACATCTGTTTGAGGCCGGTAATCCTCTTTGAGAGATATTTCTGTGGCCTTTCCAGTTGTTGTAGATGTCTTGTGAGGTACATATGAAAAGGGGCATTGTACTCTATAATGGGTCTAATGAGTGACGAGTAGAGGGGAAACAATGACCTCTTTTTTTCCTGGATGAGAAACCTTTTGTGATGAGGTGTACCACATAGAAGGATTTTCTGACTACTGTGGTGATGTGATTATCAAAGGAGAGACTACTGTCCACCTGTGTCCCAAGGACTCTTATCACACTTTTGGTGTTAAGTTTACTAGCGCCTATGTGGTAGTTCATGGGTACAGAGTTTTTACCAAAGGGGATGACAATGCACTTTTTGGCATTGAGCTTGAAGCCATGGCTTTGACACCAGGCATCTCTCTCAGTGAGGCCCTTATGTAGGATGTCCACATCGTTAGGAGTTTCAATTATGGCTCCTAGTTTGCAGTCATCTGCAAACTTCATTAGCCAAAGACCTTCTGTGTTAGCCTGTACTTCAGAGAAGTAGATACCAAACAGGAGAGGACCCAGGACTGAACCTTGTGGTACTCCACTTGTCACTGGTCTGAAGTCGGATTTGGAGTCTGCTACTTTCACAGTGTGGGTTCTGTCAGTGAGCCAGTTGGCAATCCATCTTGTGACATATGGATTTATACCTTGTTTAGTCAGTTTATCTATAATTCCAGACTGGGGGATGGTATTGAAAGCCTTGGCGAGATCTAGATAGGCTTTATGAACCACCTTACCCTCGTCTACAGGTTTGGTGGCTGCTTCAAAGAAGTCTATCAGGTTTAGGAGACATGATCTGCCTTTTACAAACCTGAACTGGGTGGGGTCCAGAGTTTGGAGATTACCAACGTCTTTGTTTATAAGTTCCATGATGATACGTTCCATGGCTTTGCAGACCAGGCTTGTCAGGCTAATGGGGCGGTAGTTCCATGGGTCCATGATGGATCCCCCTTTGTGGAGTGGGATAACCGTTGCTGTGCACCATTCAGTGGGCACAAAGCCTGAGGTGAGGCTATAATTGAACATGGTGCTTACGTGGGGTGCAAGTTTGTTCTCTAGTCCATGAAGAATGCAGCCAGGGATGTTGTCAGGTCCCATGGATGCTGTGTTCTTTGCTTTGGAGAGTGTGGTTTTTACCTGTGCAGCCATGATTACAGGAACTTTGCATTCTTCTGGTATAGAGAAGGGCCCTTTAGGGGGTGAGGGGGGGGGGTAAAGTTAGCACTGAATCTATCTGCCAGGATGTTGGCAATATCAGTTGGTTCTGTATATTTAGTGCCATTGTGCTGTAACTCAGAGCAGATCTGAGTGTTGCCATTGCGATTCTTGACATAGCTATAGAATGCTTTGTGGCTGTCTTTAGAATGAGGGACAATTTTGTTTTTGTAAGTAGCTTTGGAGGATTTTATGAGGGATCTCAGCTTCTTACTGAGGCTGACCAGGGAGTTCCTCCAGTCAATGGGACTTTACTGTTTTTTGCAACAGTTTCGTTCTTCTGTTATAGAGTTTGTTTATGGCAGATGACCACCAGATTGGCTTAATTTTCTTGGAGGATAGCATCTTGGTTCGGTTAGGGATAGCACGATCCATGCACTTGTGTAAGTGCTTATGAAGTGCAATTGTGTAGGATTCAGCAGTGCTTGGGTGGTGTGAAGTTTGCCACTTCTGTCTTAAGAAGTGTGAAGTTGGCTTTGGAGAACTTTTTTACGGTTGTTTCCCTAGTGGGGGTGGGATGTGGATGTCTAGGGAGATTAGCTTGTGGTCAGATCTGACCAATGAGGAATTGACCTTTGGTGTGGAACACCAGTTACCCATGTTGGTAATGACCAGGTCTAGGATATTGCTTCCCCTGGTGGGGGTGTGAATAAGTTGATCCAAGGCATTGGAAATTATGAATTCCAGAAAACGTTGAGCAAAAGAGTTGGTACATGAGTAGTTTTCCCAGTTAATGGTGGGGTAGTTGAAATCACCCATTATTAGGGTGTTGGGTTGTACACTGATATTTTCCAGTGTATCAAGAAATGAGGAGTGGGATTCCTGGGGCATGGTGGGGGATCTGTAGCAAGCTACATTTTGGATTGCAGTCTTTCTCAGAGTTAGTTGCACCTGGATAATCTCGGATGCATTATGCTGAGCAACTAGCCTGGAAGTGTAGATATCCTTAATGAATATGGACACGTCTCCACCTTTAGTGTTTCAGTCCAGGTTAGGTGACTGAAGGGTGTAGTATGAATTATAGCCTGGTAATGCACGGGTGCTCTCTGGGGCCTTGAACCAGGTATCTGACACTGCACAGATGTCGATGTTCTCCTGTCACCCCTGGGCTTTCAAATATTGGCAAAGGCATAGTGCCTTTTAGGCAAGGCTCAAAAGACAAACCCACCTCCAAAGACAACACAAAGAAAAAGAAAGGGGTGGTAATGCTGCTCAGCATGAAGTCTAAACCTCAAGATGCAGGCTCTCCTCAGTATGGAGAATATCGATATCTGTGCAGTAACAGAATCCTGGTTCACCCCAGGCCCGAGAGCACCCCAGCACTACCAGGTTATACCTCATACCATACTTTTCGGCCCCAAAACTCGGACTGAACCACTAAAGGAGGGGGAGTATCCATATTCATCAAAGATACCCACACCTCCAGGTTAGTGGCACTGCATGAAGCATCAGAGACCATCCATGTGCAACTAACAGTGGGCAAAACTGCCTTTCAGTTTGTAGCCTGCTACAGACCACCCTTCCAAACTCAGGAACCCCACTCGGCTTTCCTGAGAACACTGGAGAATATGAAGGTCTCTCCAAACACCATTATATTGGGTGACTTCAACTACCCAAAAATAGACTAGGAGCACTACTCAAGCCCCAACACCCTAGCCCAATGGTTCCTAGAATTTATAAACTCAAATGCTATGGAACAACTGGTCACCACTCCCACAAGAGGGGAAAACATATTGGACCTGATCATCACCAACATGGGGACTCTATGTTCCATACCAGAAGTATACCCCTCATTGGTAAGATCTGACCATAAATTAATCTCACTGGACATCCATATCCCGTCTCCACCCCCAGCCAAGGAAACCACAGTGAAGAACGTCTCAAAAGCAAACTTCACACTCTCAACCGAGAGGTGGAATCCTTTAAAGCCCCTGGGCCAGTGGAAAATACAGCCCAAACCGCAGAATCCTTTACAAACACTTTCTATGGACACCTACAGGAATGCATGGATCGTGCTATCCCAAATAAAACCAAGACTCATTCCTCCAAAGGCAGGAGACCTGTCTGGTGGACCCCGGCCATAAATAAGCTATACAACAGAAGGAGGAAGCTACTACATGATAGAGCAAAATTCCAAAAAGGGAAGGCATCTCTGATCAGTACTAGCAAGAAACTATGATCCCTCATAAAATCATCTAAGGCTTCAAAAGAAAAATTGCACAAGATAAGAAAGATAATTCACAAGGCCTTTAGTTTATGTTATGGAACCTGGGTGGCAACTCCCAGATATGCTCTGAGTTTAGTCAAAATGACAAAATACACTGAACCCACAGACATTGCCAACATCCTGGCAGACAGGTTCAGTGCAAACTCAAAGAGCAAATGTCTATCCCAACAGAGTGTAGCCTCCCTGTCATCACAGATGCACAGGTGAGAGCTGCCCTCCAAAGCAAAACACAGCATCAATGGGACCTTACATGAACTCTAAGAAGAACTGAACCCTCACATAAAGTCACTGCTCAATCTCAGCCTTACTACAGGATATGTACCCAAGGAATGGCATACAGCAACAGTGGTCCCACTCCACAAAGGTGGTGCCACAACGGACCCTGGAAACTATCGCCCTATAAGCCTGACTAGCCTGGTCTGCAAAGCTATGGAGTGTATCATCATGAAACTCATAAACAAAAACATTGGGAACCTCCAAACACTGGATCCTACCCAATTTGGCTTTGTTAAGGGCAGATCTTGCCTCTTGAACCTGGTCAACTTCTTTGAAACAGTCACCAAGGTCATAGTTGAAGGGAAGGTAGTCCACACAGCCTACCTGAACCTTGCAAAAGCCTTCAACACAATACCCCACTCGGGCATCATAAATAAGCTCACCAGCTTAAATATCAACCCCTATGTCACAAGATGGGTTGCAAACTGGCTCAGGGATAGAACCCACATGGTCAGAATTGCAGGTGCCATGTCAGACTCTAAACCAGTTACAAGTGGCATCCCACAAGGCTCAGTCCTGGGACCTCTCTTGTTCAGTATATATTTCTCTGAGGTACAGGCTAACATGGGAGGACTATGGCTGACCAAGTTTACAGATGACTGCAAACTGGGTGCCATAATCGACTTGCCGACTGACACAAGCATCCTCCAAAAGGGTCTCACAGAGACGGATAACTGGTGCCAGAGCCATGGCCTAAAGCTAAATGCCAAAAAGTGCATAGTCATCCCCTTTGGGAAAAACAAAGTGTCCACAAATTACCACATAGGTGGTAATCCATTAAGTACAGAAGAAGTAATTAGGGATTTGGGGACCCAAGTAGATAGCAATCTCTCCTTTGACAATCACGTTGCCAAAGTGGTTAGAAAGACCTTCTATATAGCCCACATTATCACAAAAGGGTTCACATCTAGATCAAGAGAGGTCATTGTGCCCCTCTACTCATCACTCATCAGGCCCATAATTGAATACAATGCCCCATTTGGGATGTACCTTACCCGACACCTGCAGCAACTGGAAAGACCCCAAAAGTACCTCACCAAGAGGATCAAGGGACTCAAACAGATGCCCTACAGAGTTAGGCTAAAAAAACTCCAGCTCTACTCAGTTGCTTACTGGCTACTCAGAGGCAATCTGTGCCTAATGTATAAAGCCATGTCCAACCCAGAATTAATGGACATGCTCTACCTCAGGAAATCCAAATCCCTTAGAGCTACATGCTCCAGGGACTTAAACCTCAGCACAGAAATAAATAGGACATTGCTGGAGGAACGGATTCATATCCCAGAGGCTCCCCTCACTCTGGAACAAAATCCCAATCCATGTTAGGCAGAGTCCCTCAGTGACCCTCTTCAAGAGAAATCTTGATGAGTGGATGGGAGATTGTAGGTTTACCCCTGGGATCTCGTCTGTGCCCTACTAGACAGAGGCACAGTAAACAAACCTCAAAAGGGCTATCTTCTGTGACCTACTATACAGAGGCACAGTCAACTAACCTAAAAGGGTGGCGAAAGCCAAACACACTCTGGCTAGGCTTATAAATGCCCTAGGGCAGATAGCCTAGTATCAACCTATGAACCTAAGTCTCCTGCTTTGAGTTGTCAATCACAGTAGGTAACAGCTCAAATTACCCTTTGCACTTTAACAGATAGAGAAGTTAGGTGTGAAGGGGGGTGGGAGATGAGTCAAACCAGTACAATTCAGGCTTAACAAAAGACTGCAGTTTAGCCATTCTAAAAAGAAGCAGCAATAAAAAACACTTTGAAAGTCTGTTCTGTGGCATTTGTACTGTTTGTGTTTTAAGTAGTCACTGAACGGCATGAAATGTTACTTAAAACTGAATAAAAGACAGCAGTGTATGCATGTAAAATCAATGCAGTGACAGGAGCTTTAGGAAGAAAGAAGCCTGCATGATGTAATTTTTTTACAGACAAGCACTGCATTGTGGGATACCTAGATGCAGACTAAACAATCAGAATCACTTTAAGATGTCAGACCCCATGTGGTCAGACTGTGAAATTACATATAAAAATATTTAAAAACATGTAAATAGTCCTCGAGTGGTGTCAAAATATAGTAAACACCAAACCATGATGAAATAAACATGTTTTTTGAGTCTGTGGGTGCAGTTTTCCTTTAATAAGTTCACTGCATCAACTCTCTCATTAAGCAGTGATAGACCACCTAGATAGAAAGCTGACTGCTTGGGCTGTACTTCATTAACTTCCTTTTTACTGCAACCTTTTTTTACAACTGCTTGAGGTTTACTTGATTTGCAAAACTTTTGGAAATTATTCCATTTTTTACACTTGTGACATTGCTGACCAAATGCTAAACACTTCTCTCTTTTAGATTCATGATTCGCATCACAATTGAAACAGTTGACAATAAAGCTAGATTTGGGTTTTGCTGATTCATGCTTGTACTGCAGTGAGCTGATGCAAGCTCCTTTCTTAGAACTTTCTGGAAAATTGCATGCCTCTTTGGGAACCCTGTAGCTGCTACTTGCTTAGGCCTGCTCTTGTTTGCCACATGTTGCATACTATCTACATTTGCTCTGGAACCAACTGAAACCATCCTCTTGTCACTTGCAAGCATACTTGTGTGCTTTTCTGTCACCTCATGGATTTGACCAATCTCTATGGTTTTGCTCAGTGTTAAATCACTGTTGCTTTATCAGCTCATCCTTTAAATCACCAAACTGACACATTTTAGCTCTGTTTCTCAAGTCAGTTATATAAGCTGCAATGTTTTCCCTAGTTTCTGATCTCTCATGTAAAACAAATGCCTCTCTAATGTAATATTTGTCTGGGGGTTACACATTTCTCTTTACTTGCACTTCAAACACTTGGGGTCTTCCCTTGATTAAGCTTGTACAACAATATGATGGTCTGCACCTTCTCCTTCATATACTGCTGGTGCATACACAAATGAATGTTCTCTTTCTATGGCCTCTAACCCAGCTAGATTTAGCAAAGTGAATGCCCTGGAGCGTGCATCTCTATCTGCATAAGCTGATTGTATAACAGTATCGTAGTCTTGCTCAAATATTCTCCAATTCTCTGCAATATTCTGATCAAATACAAGTGGTAGGGGTTTTCGAAATCCTTCTGCCATATTAACACATACCAGTGAAGGATTTTGCAAATAAGCACAAACATATACACATGCACATATGCCAGAATCTAATGCCAGTATTTGTCCAATGCGTTTGTGCTCTGAATTTATACTTTTTGGGCTTTTCAGAATTATGCAAATGAACAAACTCGTAGCAACTTTGATGAACTGGACTTTATGAAATAACTTCTCAGGCATTTTGGTACTTTTGTAATATTATTGGAAAGGCTAAAATGCTAAAGTCATTTAGCATCATTTGCTGAAGTCATTTATCATAATTTTTAGAAACATTCAATAACTTTACGATGTGACTGAATAACTCATGAGCACTGTAATACTCTTGTAATGTTGTCTTTTGCAAGAAAACACCTCTGTAAGAAACATGCCAAGTAACTACACACTGCACAATGTAAATAAAGCAAACATCTGCTGCCCAAAACTCAACTTTCCGAAGTAATTGCAGTTTGCGAATAACTGCATACAGCACACTGAAATGTCCCCAGAGTGGCGATACCTTGCTAGGGAACTCTTTACAGTACAAGAAGCACTCTGTAATGGTGGCACTTTGAAAATAGACACACCCAGCACAAGAAACTTTTCAAAATGGCTATACTTTGACTGCACTTCATGAAATAGTTGTGCTTTGCACAAAATAAACTCTTTGAAATACATGCACAGTAATAAGCACACACTGTAAGCACTTTTACACACATTGAGATATTTCGAATAATTTTAGTTATGCCCTTGATACAATACAAAGTCGTAGTTATGCCCAAATGCAGCACTTTGCCAAAACACATACAGTCGCCTTGCTTTATTTTTTGCTTAATGTGCCCTTTATTGTCTTTATTATATTCATTTTGCCCGTTTAAGCTCTTTTCATGCCCAATATATTTTTCTTGTGCTCGTTTTACTCTAGAAATGCCCAGGTTTGCCTTAAACACATTCATTTTGCTTTAAACATGCTCATTTTGCCTTACTGTTAATCGTTTCATCAAATGCTTTTATTTTAAACATTTTCTTTAGTTAACAAACTTTTTGTGCTTTCCACTTGCCTAATAATGCAGTTTGTCCCCTTGTAATGCCCCTTGTTGTCTTTCATATCAAGTAAATAGTTTGTGCTATTTTTCATTACCTTTGAGTCTTTCTGGCTCTGTTTGTGCTCTTTTTTCTCAAGTTTTACCTTCATTGTTGTCTTTGCACCTCATGGCTCTGGATATTCCTCTTTCTTCGATCCCGGTTCTGGCACCATATTGCTCTCCTATCTAGTAGACAACAGAAGAGTCTTCCTGGGTTCTGTTTAAGCAGCTTTATTTTATGCAAACACATTACTATAGAAGACTATTGACTTTAACATAAGTAACTTATACACAAACTAACAACTGTGATCATGCATGCTCTCTCTCTGGCTGCTCCTTCAAAAATGGCACTAGGGATTGCATGTGTCTGAAATTTATACATGCACATACAGCCTCGCATGCTTCTTAAAGATATAGCACACACATACTTACGCTCTGATCTACACTTAATATTAGATGTATTTTAAAGTGGAATAGATAGGAAGTGATGTCACCATTTGTATATTTTTGATTGGTTACTTTGTATATTTAAACAGTGTTTTATTGATACTTTGTATTTCTGATGAAGTTCTTCAATTAAAGTGAGAGAATGAAAGCACTCAAATATACTGGATTCTTAGCTTGTTTTTTTCTTCTGCTTTCCTGCAGGTTTTTGGTTTTAAGTTGTTTTTATATCCTCTGGATACAGTTTTTGTTTTCAATAAATGGATGTATGTATATTTATGTTGAGCTTCTAATTATATGGGAACCTTATGCCATACACTTGGAAGACAGTGTGTGATGTCTGTTATAAGTTTTCTATTATAGGTTTATAGGTAGGTACTAGGCTATTGGCCCTAGTGCCTATATAAGCCTAGCCAAAAAGGTACCCTGGCTTTTGCCACCCAGGAAAATTATTTTCCTGTGCCACTGTCGAGCAGAGCCACAGAAGTGATCCCCAGGGTGAATTTCCTATTTCCCATCCAATCATCAAGATTTTGTCTTGAAGAGTACTAATGAGGAGCTTTGTTTGATATAGATAGGTAGTTTGTTCCAGAGTATGGGAAGTCTCTGGGACATGAATCTATCCCTCCAGCATGTTCTGTTCATTGTGGTGACAAGGTTTAGGTCCCTAGAGCATGTAGCTCGGAGGGATTGGGATTTCTTTAAGTGGAGCATGTCCAACAGCTCTGGGTTTGACAAAGCTTTGTATGTTAGGCAGAGATCGCCTCTGAATAGGCGATATGCGACGAAGTAAAGCTGGAGATTTTTGGAACGGTCTGCATAGGACATCTGTTTGAGGCCAGTAATCCTCTTTGAGAGATATTTCTGTAGCCTTTCCAGTTGTTGTAGATGTCTTGTGAGGTACATATGAAAAGGGGCATTGTACTCTATAATGGGTCTAATGAGTGACGAGTAGAGGGGAAACAATGACCTCTTTTTTTCCTGGATGAGAAACCTTTTGTGATGAGGTGTACCACATAGAAGGATTTTCTGACTACTGTGGTGATGTGATTATCAAAGGAGAGACTATGTCCACCTGTGTCCCAAGGTCTCTTATCACACTTTTGGTGTTAAGTTTACTAGTGCCTATGTGGTAGATCATGGGTACAGAGTTTTTACCAAAGGGGATGACAATGCACTTTTTGGCATTGAGCTTGAAGCCATGGCTTTGACACCAGGCATCTCTCTCAGTGAGGCCCTTTTGTAGGATGTCCACATCGTTAGGAGTTTCGATTATGGCTCCTAGTTTGCAGTCATCTGCAAACTTCATTAGCCAAAGACCTTCTGTGTTAGCCTGTACTTCAGAGAAGTAGATACCAAACAGGAGAGGACCCAGGACTGAACCTTGTGGTACTCCACTTGTCACTGGTCTGAAGTCGGATTTGGAGTCTGCTACTTTCACAGTGTGGGTTCTGTCAGTGAGCCAGTTGGCAATCCATCTTGTGACATAGGGATTTATACCTTGTTTAGTCAGTTTATCTATAATTCCAGAGTGGGGGATGGTATCGAAAGCCTTGGCGAGATCTAGATAGGCTTTGTGAACCACCTTACCCTCGTCTACAGGTTTGGTGGCTGCTTCAAAGAAGTCTATCAGGTTTTGGAGACATGATCTGCCTTTTACAAACCTGAACTGGGTGGGGTCCAGAGTTTGGAGATTACCAACGTCTTTGTTTATAAGTTCCATGATGATATGTTCCATGGCTTTGCAGACCAGGCTTGTCAGGCTAATGGGGTGGTAGTTCCATGGGTCCATGATGGATCCCCATTTGTGGAGTGGGATAACCGTCACTGTGCACCATTCAGTGGGCACAAAGCCTGAGGTGAGGCTATGATTGAACATGGTGCTTACGTGGGGTGCCAGTTTGTTCTCTAGTCCATGTAGAATGCAGCCAGGGATGTTGTCAGGTCCCATGGATGCTGTGTTCTTTGCTTTGGAGAGTGTGGTTTTTACCTGTGCAGCCGTGATTACAGGAACTTTGCATTCTTCTGGTATAGAGATGGGCCCTTTAGGGGGTGAGAGGGAGGGTAAAGTTAGCACTGAATCTATCTGCCAGGATGTTGGCAATATCAGTTGGTTCTGTATATTTAGTGCCATTGTGCTGTAACTCAGAGCAGATCTGAGTGTTGCCATTGCGATTCTTGACATAGCTATAGAATGCTTTGTGGCTGTCTTTAGAATGAGGGACAATTTTGTTTTTGTAAGTAGCTTTGGAGGATTTTATGAGGGATCTCAGCTTCTTACTGAGGCTGACCAGGGAGTTCCTCCAGTCAATGGGACTTTACTGTTTTTTGCAACAGTTTTGTTCTTCTGTTATAGAGTTTGTTTATGGCAGGTGACCACCAGATTGGCTTAATTTTTTTGGAGGATAGCATCTTGGTTCAGTTAGGGATAGCACGATCCATGCACTCGTGTAAGTGCTTATGAAGTGCAATTGTGTAGGATTCAGCAGTCGTACCTCCGTCCGTCTGCTTGGGTGGTGTGAAGTTTGCCACTTCTGTCTTAAGAAGTGTGAAGTTGGCTTTGGAGAACTTTTTTATGGTTGTTTCCCTAATGGGGGCGGGATGTGGATGTCTAGGGTGATTAGCTTGTGGTCAGATCTGACCAACGAGGAATTGACCTTTGGTGTGGAACACCAGTCACCCATGTTGGTAATGACCAGGTCTAGGATATTGCTTCCCCTGGTGGGGGTGTGAATAAGTTGATCCAAGGCATTGGAAATTATGAATTCCAGAAAACGTTGAGCAAAAGAGTTGGTACATGAGTAGTTTTCCCAGTTAATGGTGGGGTAGTTGAAATTATCCATTATTAGGGTGTTGGGTTGTACCCTAATATTTTCCAGTGTATCAAGAAATGAGGAGTGGGATTCCTGGGGCATGGTGGGGGATCTGTAGCAAGCTACAATTTGGATTGCAGTCTTTCCCAGAGTTAGTTGCACCTGGATAATCTCGGATGCATTATGCTGAGCAACTAGCCTGGAAGTGTGGATATCCTTAATGAATATGGACATGTCTCCACCTTTAGTGTTTCAGTCCAGGTTAGGTGACCAAAAGGTGTAGTATGAATTATAGCCTGGTAATGCACGGGTGCTCTCTGGGGCCTTGAACCAGGTATCTGACACTGCACAGATGTCGATGTTCTCCATTTTAAGGAGTGCCTTGAGTGAGTGCATTTTAAGGTTTAGACTTCTACCATTAAGTAGCATTACCCTCAGATTTTGCTTGCTTGTACCTGTTACAGTGGTGAATTTGTCATTTGAGCCTTCCCTAAAAAAGGCACTATAGGGGGTGGCAAGAGCCTTAGCCAGTATCTGGAATACCAAGGGTGACAGGTGCAGGCCATCACTGGCAAAGCATTGTGGTCTGTCGATCATGTCATCCCAGCAGACAGATACTGGATCCCCTTAGAATGACACCAGAAGCTTAGCCAATTGCTGAAGTCAATCATTTTGTCCTTGTACTGCGGTATCATTCTGGGCGATGGCAGGATGCTACTCAGGGCTAGGGTCATACCTGTCTGGGCTACAAGATCAGAGAGCTCTTCCATGTCTCTTTTCATGTAGTCCAGGGAGGTATGTCTCAGGTCATTCACACCAACATGGACAATGACAGAGTCATATTTGTATTTGTTGTGGAGTGACCTGAGTGTGTGGGTTATGTGACGGATCCTGGCACCCGACAGGCAGCTGACATTTACCTTCTCCTTGTTTAGCCTGGTGAGTGGGACATCAGTGTGCCTGACTATAGAGTCACCTATTACTAGTGTGTTGGGTATGTTGTTTTGCCTTATGGGCTGTGGTTGATTGGCACACTGAATCTGTGGGCTATGTGTCATTTGGGTTGTGTTGGGGGTTGGAAGTTGCTTGCGTTTCTGCTTTGGAGGTCTCTGTTGCCTGAGCAAATTATTATTGAGAACCTCTGCGAAAGGTTTTGTGTTTCTATGTGTGGATTTTGGTGGTGTAGGTTTTGAGGGACTGTGTGATGAATGTGGTGTGGTGCAAGTGTTTACCTTCTCCTCTTGACTGTCTAGTCCAGTCTTGGCTGAAGAGAGCTTTGCTTCCAGTTTGGCTGTATACGTGCATCTCTCACAGGTTGTAGTGTTGAGTGGTAGGAGGAGAGGGTTGTCTGTGTACATGAGGCAATTGCTGCATTGCCCCAAGATGCCCAGATTCATCAGGTAGATGGAAGAAAACACTGGGAGCTGACCCTTAGACATGCCTGGATAGGTGCTTATTTATTAAGTACTAAAAACTGTTTTCCTCTAGATAAGTGAGGAAAGTTGAGTGCTGTAGTAATTAGTAGCTTATTTAGTACTTAACAATGAGTTCTGAACAAGTGCTGAGCTCAAAGTAACAGATTTGAGTGCTAAAAACTAAAAAACTGACTAGTTCTAAGGGAAAATTTGAAGAGCAGATTTTATAGCGCCAGGAATAGTTTAACCCTAACTAAAAGGCGATGCATAAAGTGTATTTTTTTAACAGTAGCAAATGAGCAAACTGATTTAATCAAATTAACCAATTGACTAATAAGAGCTAAAAACTGAGCCCCATTCCAGCAGTCTTTGATCAGACAAGTTCTAACTGCACACTTCTGCCACTAGGGTACAGGGGAACCTTATCCAAAAAAAGATGGCCTAGATTAGTGCTCAAGCTATACAAACAAAGCTAGATTCAGCAGGTCTGAATCTAGTTTATGATACAGCAAACAAGGCGTACCAATTTCATAAGAGACGGTTCAAATAAGTAGGCACAATAAGCCTCTAACCAGAAACTCCCAGCTCAGAAGGGTAGAATCTACCCTCTCCTCTCCCAGGAGTGCAGACCTCACCTTCATAATGTAAAACAACTGGTCTGAGGCCCAAGTGCATAAACCAAAGGCTTGGAATGATAGTTACAATTTAATCAGGCTACTAACAAGCAGTAATAAATGCAAGTAAGTACTTTTAAGAACAGGCAGCAAAAACAAAATAAAGTAATAAAGTAGGAAGAAACACAAACACAGTAAAAGCAGATGTATAAAGTGCAATTTTTTTTTACTAATAGTTTTACTAATATTTATTGTCAGTTTTTGGTTTACCAGTCTAGTGTTAGATGCCCCTGTGGTATATTCTAGGCATATACAATGAAATAAGGTTAGTTCAGACACTGCCTTTTAGATCCAGGCAGAGTTCACCTTCATGCCATTCAGCTGTCCAACATTTTTGTAGAATGTCCCTGATTTTACCTCATATTATTGACCTATCCCTTGTAAAATGTTCAGTTTACTGGAAATTCAATGAAGATTACAGCCAGTTAATAATGCCAAACATTATAGTTTCACACTTCCTATTGTTCAGAAAATGCATGTTGATGCAAAACCTGCTGTTCCATTAACTTTTTATATTAGACTAATATTTAAAATTGTCCTTGATTTTGGACCTTTGTTCCCCTATTAGTTTTTACTTTATCCAGAATTCTTGAGCAAAGAAGATGAGAGGTATGGTCACTTCTGTATAACCTATAACAAATGGAATATCATGACCATTTCTTACGCCTTTTCAAGCCTTGACTGATTGATTGATTTGATTAATTGATTTATTTAAATTTGTTTACCAGGGTAGAACACTAATCAGTGACTGATTATAGGCTCAGCTCAGTTTATATCATAATCTAATAAGACAATGTTGTTGTTTGTCTTTCGACTTTTTCCCGGTAAGGGGTCGCCACAGCGGAACTCCGGTCTGCTAATGATTGGCGGTCAATTTTTTTACGAAACGTTGAGGTGCCAGCTCGATGCCCAACCTTCAACGAAGGCACGCCCATTTATGCTCGCATGTCTTTCGAATGCTACCTAACCGCGGGGAGGACATGCAGACTCCACACAGAAGGCACTCCCAAGCCAAGCCGAGAATCGAACAGGAGAACCTCTTGCTGTGAGGTAACAACGCTACTGCCGTACCAACGCAGCATCTCTAATAAAACAATGTACAGTATACAAATAACAATTGCTCACATTTACGAATTAGAACAGACAATCTGACAAACAATATATACATAGAAAATCTAACAAACTGAATATATCTAGTTATATAAGTGGAACAGGAAAAGGAGACTAGAGTTAAAGTTGGAGAAGTTGAATTGCTGGAGATTTGGGTTGTAGTAACTAGGTTAGGAAAGCTGATAGAGACCTATAAGATGAACTAGGGGATTAGATTATGTGTAGTGGCTTTAGAGCAGTAATGGTGTGGTATGCTGAATCACAGTTTAAGATAAGTGGGTGTACTAATTGGTTGGACCAGGTATGTGGGAGGTAAAAGTACAATGCAACTGGAGATCTAGGTTTATGTGAGATGTCCCTTAGAAGAACAGTTGAATTCAAACTACATACACACAGCAAGCTCATCCAAAAGACAGTCAAAGTCAATTCCATCCACATAGCATTAATTTGGACAGAAATGTTCTATCACCTCTGGCCTTGTGATTTAAGTAAGTGTTGGGCAGCCAGTCCTTTCTGTGTGAATTTTAGCCTGTACAATAACTAGTCTACTGGCAAGTGTTCAGCACCCTAGTTTGCAGTCAGTACACTTACAGTCTGTAAATCCTCTTCCACAGACATCCTGCTTGTCAGCTTTCACTCCCTGCTTCCTAACAGCCACTGATATTTATTCCTTACTGTTCTTACACCTCAGTTATTTCTTTCTCTTGTACTTCCTTCACTTTTTCTAGACTTGTTACTCACATTATTTCTCTCCTCCTGTCTCTCTTCAGTGGGGCTGCATACCTTCAAGGAATTCACCCTTGATCTCCCTTCCTTAAATTTATTTATCCTTTGCTCTCTCTCTCTCTCTCTCACTCTCTTTCTCTCTCTCTCTTTCGTAAGCTGATTTCTTCTTGCACCCAACACTTGTTAAACCACTTTCAGCTCTGAGCCAGTATTTATGCCCAAGTTATCAACTCAGTGCACTCATCCTCCTCTTTAAGTTAATAATTATGTTTTTTTTTTTCGTTTATTATTCTCTAGATGTGTTCCTGCAAGTAAATAGAGCTATAATTTAGGTAAACATGAAGTTTGCAGTTGGAATATCTGTCTGAGGGTTATATTTTCACGTCAATTATTTATAAACATTTAGCAGCCCAAAACAAAGAACTTTGTCCACTATTATTGTTGTATTTTCTTAGACCACAGCAGCTCCACTGGTACTCTCTCTGTCCTTTCAGCTGGGCTCCATTGATTGCTTTTAGCACTCCACTATCTCCCTTCCTTAAGTTTATTTTTCCTTTGTCCTTGAGCTGCTGTCCTCCATTTTGAGCTTAATTTTTTTCCTTGTTTTGGTGCTCTGTAGGGAGTAGTCTTGCTTATGGACGTAGGGATTCAAACTCCATAGAAACCACCTTAACAAATAGACAAGTTCAATTTGTAATGTTGCATAGCACTATTAATCAAGATAACTTTATATTGGATTAACAATGAAGTAATTAATTTAAATTACAAGCTAAATAAATAAATATAGTGAACATATTTTGTATTAGCTGAATGGATGCACCTACCTTTGCTCCAAGGCCACTTTACTGATTTCTTGTAACCTTACATTCTTGCTTAATGCAACCTCTCCATTCACCCTCACTATGCTTGGGAACACTCCTCTTCCTTACCCTACCACCAATTCCCACACATCACCCATCCCACATAACATAAAAATATGCATCCAAAGCCACACCTGTCTATGCAACTAAACTATTAAATCAAACATGCAATTAGCATATACCTAAACTCACTCCTCAGCTTTTAATTAACCTTTTACCACATCCCCACATATACTGACTCTCATTCAACCATTGTCTTTTTACAGCTAACAATTCTGTTATCACTTTCTGTCCTAGCCCATCTGACACCCCTTCCCAGTCACATCCATACAAACCATATTATCCAAACACAATCATTTTTTCAGCAACTCAGCCTGTCACCAAAAACAGGGCTGTAGCACAGCCCTCCATAACTCTGTCTCTCTACTCCATCCACTTGACTTCAAACTTAAGAGACAAAGCCAACAAGCTTTAAAACAAAAATACACATCCAAAAAACTGCTATTACTCACTCCTCCAGAACATGCCTCTATATCCTATCAAATGAATATTAGATGGTGACTTAGACCCCAATCCAGGACCATCCACTCTCAGCTCCACCACTATCTTAAAACCAAATACACTTCCTCAGCTCCAAAAACACCCTCATTGCAAATTTTCCACATGATCATCTGAAGTATTTGCAATAAAATAACCAAGCTACATGCATGGATTGTTCAACACTTTCCTGTTATATTAATAATTGCAGAAACTTGGCTAAAGCCCCATATTAAAAGAGAAGAAATACTACAATCCACTTAAAACATACTAAGGGCAGATAAGCAAAACAAAAGAGCAGACACTGTAGCCATCTTACATAAAAATACTCTGCAACTCACCTTTTTCCCCTCTCCCATCTCAGTATTTACTAATGCCAAAATCATTAGTGCTCTAATGAAGTTAAACACCCAGAAAACCCTATTTGTAATGGGAATTTACTTCCTTCCTGTAAATAACATCAGCACCTCCAAAGAATTTCTATCAAGAGTCACCTCTAATATCCCACAAGAAAAGGATATTTAGGAGATTTCAGTATTGACCTGATGTTTGTCAGTTGCTATTATCCTCAAAATAGCTTCATTCTCTATGGACCCACCCAACTAATTACCTCTCCCTCTCTCTAAATAAACAATATCAACAAAAGTTCAACTCTTGATTGAATGCTCACCTTCTACCCTAACAATATATTCACTTGTGTCTCTCTCAGTAATGCTCCAAGTGACCATCTTCATACCTTTGTCATCAGAGGTCAAAACCACACTCCCAAGTCATACCACCTTAATGAAGTGTGCAGTCTCTCACACTTGCAAAAAGAAACATTTATCCAGAACATGCAACTTTGTTATTGGCAATATCTAAAGGATCTCCCCCAGATGATGCTGCTACAGAATTAACCAGAACCTTCCTTAACATTCTTAACAATTTAGCCCCTCTTTAGAAAAAAATGTGTAAAAGCCATACCAGTTCCTTGGCTGACCAGAAACAGAAAACATCTAATATAACTCATAGACAAGCAATACAAATATGCTTCACAGAATAATCAAACAGACAGTCCAAAAATGCTATGGTTGAGCCTTCCAAGAACCATTTAAAATTTTTATCCAGGGGAAATGTATTGTATTTATGACTAGAATACCATAAATTGCATTGGCAGTTGTTATTAATTGCCTCTCAGACCCCAGGGTTAAATTAATATATTTTTGTTAACAGTGTCTTATAATTAAGGGCACTGAATTTGTAACATATTCTATATAACTGACTACTTATGATTTTTTTTACTATGGTTGTATTTTTTATATTTTTATGTGTTTTAAATGTTAACCTGTGAGCTCTGATATTTTAACATTTTTTGAAGGGACTGTCTCTTTAACAGTAGCTTAGAGAGGTTTTCATTTGTCATGTGATTACACTGGTTATTTAAACCAAAATATAATCACTGTAAGAAGTTCTAATGAAGTTCTTAACAGAGTAGAATGAAAATTCTTGACTCTTGTGATTTATTTAATTATTTGCAATAAATTTCCATTGGATACAAATTCAAATTGGAAGGCACTACAGCATTTTTTTAGAAACTCAGATACAAGGCCAGGAATTCCTGGATCAAAAATAAAACACAAAAATGCCTAAAATATTTAATCAGCTCAGAAATCATACTAAATACCAAATCAAAATAGATAATAAAACTACCTCAATAACCTATAGCCCAGTGGTTCCCAAACTTTTTCGATTCTTGCTGAATGCAGGTTTTCCCAAGGTGCCCCCCCCACCCCCGCAGCGCTCATAAAGTGCATATGATTACTATATTTCATTTTTGACAAATAAAATATTAGTATTATCTATCCAAAGCAGAGACTAATGTAGAACACATTCTATAACTATTCTAACAGATACCAAAATGCTTAAATGCCAAATAAATGATATCTCTATGACCTAAAAAGTCATAATGAGAACAATACTTTGTATATGCAAGTCAAGATTTATGCTAAAAGGCCACTGACGTAATCCTACACTGCTCATACCAGGTACACATAGCAATAAACTTTCCGGGTTACATTCAAAAACTATACATGACTACTCACTAGTGTTATTTCAAGAATGCATCATCTGCTAGTTACTCCCCCTCTGGGTATCCACTTGCAGCAAAAGTTGTACACCCCCCCAAAGAACTCAGCAAAGGAGTCAGTTTTTAAGTGACAGACATAAACAGGAGTCAGCATGTCTGTCAAACTGCAGTCACATTTCAGAAAAGTCTACAGATGTATCAGCTACTGTCACAAAAGACTAATACCTACTTATCCATCAGACCAGAATGCCATAAGCTTGAAATCCAAACCTCAGTTTTCAACGTCATCATCAGTCCATTCTTTTTGACATTCTAGACTTAGGAAAGTCCTGAATTTTGACTTCTGAGTTTCTGATCTCATCCACACTGAAATATCAGCATAACTTACAGTTATGTTGATGATTGCCCCTGCAAACCCAACAGCTGATGCTTGGTACTGTGTGGCTGATTTAATTAATTACTTAATAGAAAAAGAAACTCACTTGCTATCCATTCATTCATTCATTTGTTCATTCTCTTATGTTTCTATTTAAAAAGGTAATTCAGTTGTCAGTGGTGGGACTATCTCCACCCCTTCTCTTCCAGTACACCCAGATGACAAAACCACAACAGTAACTGAAAATTGTGCTCTGGATAATGGATTGCATTTGTGAACTTTCAGTGAACTGCAGGAAGCCATCAGTGTCAGATTACCACAGACTGAACAGAAGGAGACATATGGTAAATAATGATATCACAAAAGAAATTAATATTGCTAACACTTTATCTGACAATATTGCACCTCAGGTCACCCAGGAGATGAAACTCTTTCAGTAAGCGTACTGATATCTAAACTCTAAAGTATAGAGAAGTACCGTTACCACTACTAGAGTAACATTGCTGTTTCCACTGAACTGAAGTGAACTGCAGCAGTCACGATCATCACTCATTTTTGTCTGTGTCTTTCGGCTTTTCCCAGTTAGGGGTCGCCACAGCGGAACTCCAGTCCGCTAATGATTGGCAGTTGATTTTTACATACCAGCTTGCCAGGCCTGATGCACAACCTTCAATGAAGGTACGCCCATTCACGCATGTCTCCACACAGAAGACGCTCTAGCTGAGAATCAAACCGGACAGTGTCTTACTGTGAGGCGACAACACTACCACAGCACTATCACCGATCATCACTCATACAAGACATAATTCAACAGGGCAATCACTGCCAATGTGTGGGAGCAGTCCTCAGAAACTCACCTTACTTTCTCAGTGTTCCAGAAATGTAAATAAGAAATGCCATTTTAACATAAGTCCCAATGCCCCATACAAAATCAGTATTTATAACCTTAATAGCAACTCCAGTAGTTCTAGATTCCCCTTCCTCATAGATAAAAAATAACACCTGTTATGACAAACAAAAATGGTATATGGGTTGCCCTCATAGGACTGTTAAACCAAGGAAATTATTATTTTTTTTATTTGTAACAGGAACTGAAAACCCCACCACACTGACAAAACATTTAAACTAATAAAAATGCTAGAATATATGTCATGTTTGTGGGACTATACCTTAAAAAAATCCACATTTTGTAAATGGGAAGATCCTGTCTGAGCATTACATGCTGAAAAATCTTTCTTATCCAGTCAATAATAAGTAAACATTTCACATCCTTCTGTGTGTGCTGGCAAACCATATTTTATAATTTCTGTAGTTTCTAATGTCTTGGTATCACTTTTTTGTGTATGTAACTTTTATTCTTTTGGAGCCACTGTCTCAGGCCTCTGTGCAGAATGGGCTCTGGCTCACCTGAATAATGGTAGTAAGCAATTTGAAAAAAGAAATAAATGCTGTCACTAAGTAATTACATAGCTGCAATTAATTCATTTTTTGCAAATGATGTATACAGTAGTGTTACAGAAGTTGTTAAGTATTCAGACTTAGCAGTGTTCCATTTGATAAAGCACAAATTGCAGACAATCTACTACTATAGACTGTTTTCTTCTGTACCCGGTACACATCCATTTAATTTCTAGTTAGACTTCATCCCATTTTGTTTTTCTTTTTTTGTGTGAAGTTGTTGCTCCTTTGTGTTATTTTTGACAAAAGTATGCACATCTCTTACTTGAGGATCACCTTAAAAGACAACACTGGAAGGTGGCATCTATACAATTGATCAGATACTTTCTTCAAAAATCAGGGATGCCGGAAATACATGAGCTCCTTGCTCAGTTCCGACAAGCTGGTAGCCCTGATGGAGCTGACGTCATCGCACACGCGATGACGTCAGCTCAAGCAGCATGAAAATTAAAAAAACAAAAGAAAAAAATTGTACATGAAGGGTATTAGTTCATAGTGCCCCTGTGAGTAAGCCGCGGCCCCCCAGGGCGTTGCGGCGCACACTTTGGGAACCCCTGCTATAGTCCAAAAATATTCAAAATCCAAAGGCATTCTGGTCAACTATTAACAAAATCCTCACACCAGGCCATGCAACCCAACTCAAACCCACAATGCCCAACAACACAGAAAACACTGCCACTCTCTTTAATACCCACTTCATAAACTTAGTAATATCCGTAATCCAACACCACACCTCTCCTATTAGCCCGTCTATCCCTAGCAACACGTTACTCTGTTTCCTTCTCACAGCTACCAGCTCCCAACTCAACCATTAAATAACTTCTCATAAAACTAAAACCCACCACACTACACCTGACAATTATCCTGCTGAATATCTGAAAATGGCTGTCAGGGCTATAGCCCATTGCATTTTCATATTCCAAACTCATAAACCACTCTATTACAGAAGCATATGTCCCAACACTATGGAAAAAAGTGATATTCTGCCACTACATACACTAGAAAATCACACTAAACTTAATAACTACTGCCCTACCGCTATCCTGCCATCCTTATCTAAAATTCTTGAAAATTAATTCGCTCCCAGCTCTCAGCATTTCGCCAAAAATAACCTCCTCTTCCCTTCCCAACATGGCTTCTGCCCATAATAGCACTATTCCATCCCTCTTACATTTCATTAGTACTGCAAATACCCATAAGAATGAAGGAAGGCTATCTACCCTCTTTCTAGACCTTTCCAAAGCCTTCAACACAATTTCACACTGTATCCTCTTACAAAAGTTCTACACTCTAGGGTTTGATGAAACAACTACCACATGCTTAACTGATATCTTGCTAATAGCTTACAGGCTATAAAATTGCACAAATAGTTCACCCCTTTCCTCCCAGTCTCCACAGACATCCCCCAAGCATCCATTCCTGGTCTCATTCTTTTCAACATCTTCACTAATAACCTCCCAAATCAGCCTCAATAATTCAGTATATTGATGACTCCAGCCGCATATGTAGCAGCCAAAACCCTAACTTCCTACAACAAATCACTCAAGAATCCTTCTCATCCACTTAAGCCTAACTAATTGATTCACAACTTTTTCTTAACCCCCCCCCCCAAAAAAGCAAACTTATTCTCTTTACCTCAAGATACTTGTCAGTCCAGAAACCCTCTTTTGATATTTTCTCAGCAAATAACAACATTTAAATTGTCCCACATACTAAACTACTTGGCATCTGCACTGACAATAGATTAAAATTTGATTACCACATCCAAGATACAGTAAAGAAAACTCACCAGAAATTGGGTTCCCTATATAGAGTCAAAACATGCCTCAATAACTATACCAAAAACACTTAACCTCTACCAACACGTCTCTACTCAGCCCCTATTTTCTCCAACTTACAAATCTCTCAGCCCTCAAAGCTCAAACAATGCTATCACAAAGTAGCCAAGTTTGCAATAAATGACATACAAACATTCCACCACTGCCTAGCACTCACTAACACTGGCTCAGACTACCACATATGCTACCTTACTTCCAGCTTGTAGCATCTCATAACCTCATCTATAAATTTACAAACTGTCAGGTCTAATCCAGCCATACAAACCAAATAGACCCCTTCGCTAACCCAAATGCTGCTCCTCCATATCACTAAATCCAACAATACAGCTGGTGACAGTCTGTTCTCAAACTCTGTCACCAAAGCATGGAACACCATACCTCTCTCTCTAAAAATAGAAAAACATCTGAAGCATTTCAGACGCTAACATTACACCTACAAAATCTGTCTCTGCCTCTGCACTAACCCTGGATAAGTATCCTTAGACTAAACTATAATTACACACTTCTTCCTACCCTTCAAATACATCCCTCTCATCTCTTTCACCCAACACTTCTTCTCTATACTGTCACCCACTCACCATAACTGACTACTACCCCCTGCCTTCCCACTCATGTCATCCTTCATACATTCACCTACAGAATCTTTACTTTTAATTACTTCAAATCCTTCTCCTTTGATCAGACTTTAGTCGACTACACCAGCTGCTGACTAGTAAAAGACTTAAAGCATAAAAGGATGCTGCTTTTCTGCAAATTTATGTCAATTCTTTTGTCTTTATTATGAAACTGTTTATTGAAGTATGCAATCCTACTGGTCCACTGATATTTGTCTGTTTGTATAAAATGCTATTTATCCAATGAAATTTATTTCTGCATATCGAATTGTTCCTTACTGCAGTATCTGCAATGACTCCATTACTATGCAGACTCTTCAAAATTCTATTGAATGAATTTTCAAAACCAAGACAATAAGAGCACCAATGAAACCAGTAATCAAAATACCAATACACGAACTGGCTGAGAAAATCCTTTACTTAGAATTCAATAAAGTATAAAAATAAAATAACACAGACACAGAGCAAACAAATAAGGTAAGCGCTTTCGTCTTGCAGTTGCCAAACGTTTTGAAACAGTAAATAGTCATTTCCTGTTGTTTAAATGACAAACGTTCAAAGAATATATTGTATCCGCTTAAAACATTAAAGAAACATAACATTAATGTAAACGTAATTATAAAATTACAGATGTACATATTAAAACATTCAACATTACATGTGTAAATATATTGCTGATCAGATGTCAGTACCCATCCTGTCAAATGCTCCAAGAAACAACAATAAATTACTTAAAAATTGTGTTGTTTAATACCCCAAGACCGTTAATGTAACTTATTATTAAGTATAAGAAAAAGCAGCAACCTTGCAACAAAGTAAATGTGTATCACATTACGTTCTCGTAAGTTAGACATAATGTAAAAAACAAATGTACAAGTGTGTACCCATCGGCTTTTAAAAAGTGAATTCATCAATACTAAAATTGTATTGCATAAAGTGCCCAATGCTTCCTGATCAAGTTACCTATCTATGTATATTGTAATCGCAAAAGGTCTAAAATAGATGCCAAATTGTCGTGAGACCTATAAAATTGGGACTGAAATAAAATAGAACTAAAGTAAATGTGTAAATAACAAATGTACATATAACAACAAACCCAATTATTGAAGAAAAATGTATAACTACATCCATGACCTATGACAAATTGTAATGCTGAATACAATATTCAACAATATATACCAATATTTTCACCTTGTAGTCGTCAAGTTGATAAATAAATTGCTTTAAATATATTTATTTATTATTAGCGTAATATTAAGCGATTTGAAAAATTTTTTTAAATAGTAATTAAAACTACATTAAAAACATGTAATTGAAAAACCCAAATGTATGTATTAAGCTAAGTACTAGCTTATTGATAAAGAACACTATAATAATATACGTAATCAGTAATAAGGAATAATACATAGTAGTATACGAGTTAAATATTAAATATAAATAATAAAACACTATGGGCTGGATTCACGAAGGCTTGCACGGAGTCTTAGAGTAGAGTAAGACTCCATGCAGCCATCATGTCCGACGAGCGATCCAGGAACAGCCTGTAGGGGCGTGTAAGAGAGCTCCTAAAATGGCTCTTACACAGACAGGGCTGGGATATGCAAATTACCTCAATTGCAGGTGAAAGGCATGCAAATGAGGTAGAGTTGCGATTCAGCAAACCCGAACCTGTCCGAGTAAGAGCAGTGTTATTTGCAGAAATGTACTCAGTTGACAACTGAGTACCGTTCTGCAAATAGCAAAATGGAACCATGAGCGCTCCAAATACAGGTTGCATCCAGTGCAGGAAGCATGCCAATGGCCAAATATATGGCCATTAGAAATGTTTCCTGATGCAATATGAAAATAAAAATTATTTTTTTTGCCAATTTCCGATGTTTAAGCGTAGCGCCGCACAAACGGGCTGTGCTCTAAAACCCAGAATACTAAAAATTAAAATCCACAAATGTGGATTTTATTGAAATTGTTAATGTACAATGCAAGGGAATGGCAGGCTGAAGACAACATGGCCACCGAGTAGAGGTTGCTAAGGGGGGAAGCTCAGTCTAAGACATGTAACCAAGCATCAGTAGGCAATCCTATGTAAATGAGTGTTAGGATAGTGAATCGCAAGTTTACATAGCAAATGAGCACAGTCAGTGGAGTGTAGGAGTAGGATATGGGGAGTAACAGAGTAGAAGATAGGTGACATCACAAGGGGGGTATGTATGAAAGAAGTGAAGCTCATTGGAGCTGAGTGGCATGTGTCACCTGTAATTTATACATCATGGAAAGAGGTGTGTCAACAGGTAGGCTAGGGAAAGCCAAGAAATGGAAGGTGTATGCCGTGGATAACACCAAAGTTTCTTGCTGAATGGGTATGCATGCATGTGCACACGTGTAAACCTGAGTAAGACAGAGTGCGCGCGTGTAAGCATGAGTGCGTGCATTTAAGCCGGAGTAAGCATGTATAAGGCTGTTTAAAGAGTTGTAAGTGCGTTTGTGCTGGTGTGCACACGTTTTAACCCGAATAAGCAAGTTTTAGTCCATGTAAGCATGTGTGCATGTGTGTTAGCTGCTGTGCGCGTGTTTGCACTTGTGTGTGCGGTGCCCCCCCCCCCCGAGGAAACAGAAAGGAAAAAGGAAGCACAACAAATAGTAGAAAGCTATCAGGGAGTACTAGCAGAGCTAGCAGGTGAAAACAATCAGAATCAGGCAATTACACAGGCAGTACACTAGCCCAGCCCAGCCTAGCACTTAAAACTCTGCAAACAACAGTCCAGTATGTTTCTCACAACAGACACTGCAGTAAGCTAATAGAAGTGAAAACTGAAAAAGCTTTACTGAGACAAAGATATGTTAGGGGCTGCCATTGCTGTTATAAGGTGACATACGCAACATGCTGAGGGTGGTGACAATGGAAATGCTGCTGGACAACCCACAGTGAGGAGACGGAGAAGAGTGTACAGGCCCAGGGTAACCTACCAGGGGTTACATGAGCTGGAGATAGTGGAGCTCTATAGAGTGGACAGAGACCTCCTGCAGCAAATTGTTGAGCTGTGCAGGCTACGCCTCACACACAGAACCAACAGAGGGGAACCCATCCCAGTGAAAACCAAGGTATGTGTTGGCCTAAGAATATTAGCAACAGGTACCTTCCAGAGACCAACTGGTGATATGATGGGGATATCACAGGCATCAGCATCCAGGGTACTACACCAGTTCCTGGATGCCATGCCAGCACATGTCGGTGATCATGTATATTTCCCCAATTCCTGTGAGGTATTGGCCAGCAATATGCGTCTCTTCCAGCAAATAGCGGAATACCCTAAGGTAGTGGATGCAATAGACTGCATGCACATACGCATCGAAGTACCAGCTGATGAGCGGGGTAGGGTCTACTTCAACAGCAAAGGCTTCCCCTCCATCATCTGCCAGGACATGTGTGATGCTGAATGTGTGTGCAGGCTGCCCTGGAAGCTACCATGATTCCCATATCTGTCATCTGATGCAGCTGTACCAGAGATTTGCCAATGGGGTCATCCCACATGGTCACCTAGTGGGGGATGCTGGCTATGCACTGGAGCTGTGGCTGATGACACCCATCAGAAATGCACACACACCTGAACAGGAATGCCATAATGAGGCACATGCACAAACACGTAATGTAATAGAGCATGTGTTTGGGCTGCTCAAGTCAAGGTTCCGGTGCCAGGACACATCTGTTGGAGCCTTGCAGTACTCACCAACTACATGTACCCAAATTGTCATGGTATGTGCTATGCTACATAATATGATCCTGCGAAAACAGCTGCAGCAGGACCAGCATAGGCCTGGGCCAAACAGCCCCCCACCATTGCCAAGGCCATCACAGGCAGAGCGTGACTCAGAGGAGGAACAACCTGAGCCTGCCCCAGTAGGCAGAAGGAGGCGTGCCCAGTATGCTTTGGCCTTGGCAAAGAGGCAATGCATAGCACACACACTGGCTCAGTAGGAACTCTGGAAATGATACCTCTCTCCGACTCGCACATATAGTAAAAGGGATGCCTAAGTTGACACTACCTGCTTTCAAACATGTACAGGGAGTGTAGTATGTGCATCCGACATAGGCAGCCCTGCAGCACCACCTAAGGCATGATTGCCATGTGTTAAGCAGTATAAAGCAGTGCTAAACAGCATTTACCACCATGTAGTATATGCAAACAAAATCGCACACACCAACTAGCACAACTGTGGTCAATGTTCAGTAATATTGGGCAACGTCCAGCAATGTTGGTGAATATTGAGCAATGTCGGACAAGCCTGGTCTAAGTAGGGCATAGCTGAACAAAAGCCAACATGCTCATATTTGCTTAACGGGCCCTTAAGCAGTCTGATCTGCTCAGTATGAAAACATAAAGCAGTGATGGGCCTTGAACCCAGGATACTGTGCACTATAGCCAAAGTACTGAACCACTAAACAATGACAGTATTGCAGAGGTCAGCCTGTATGAAGGAGTATTGATAAGTCTATGCAAAGTATTCCATGGAAACCCTGCAGGCACAGCATAATCCTTGTCGAGTTATGACACAAAGGTGAGTCCTGCAGTGAGAACAGAACCTGACTTCCAACACACATTATAAATGTTAATATCAGTCATGTTCGCACACATCAACCAATGTAGTGGACCTCAGATAGCGACATACTGAAAGCTCACACTGGGCATGCTCACACACTTGAATAAATGAGACAAATGTCAGGCAACAAAACACGGAATGGCAGAACTGGGTATGCTCAGACACTTAGGCCATGTCTGAGTACAGCAGTGGGCCACGCATATCTGGCAGTTGCATGTGTTAACCCAGGAACCTGTCACTATACAGCAATCCACCCTGTGCACACAGTCATATGAAAACAGACACATCTATAATATAATGGAACCCTGTCATAATCAAATATGTTCTGCAGATACTGAAGTTGTCCATAGAAACTGGTAAAGCAAGCATGATAAATACCTGCAAACAGTATCAGCAATAAACATTGTGCATCTTGAACATTAGCATAGGTTCAGAGGTCCATACTTGGCTATCTACCCTAGGGCATGTACGAGCCTAGCCAGAGTGTGTTTGGCATTCACAACCCTGTCAGATTACTACACTGTGTGTGTGAATAGTAGGTCACACAAGATAGCCCATGTACGTTTAGGCTAGTGTGCCTCTGTCTAGCAGGGACACAGAAGATATCCCAAGGGGTAAACATACGATCACCCATACAGTCATCAAGATGTCTCTAGTAGGTGGTCAGTGGGTGGCTCTGCCTATGTGAAACTGGGAGTACATTCTGGAGTGAGTGGATCCTCTGGGTTAAGAACCTGTCCCACCACAATGTCCTATTAACATCTGTGCTGAGGTATACGTCCCTGGAGTGTGTAGCTCCAAGGGAGTCGGATATCCTGAGATGGAGCATGTCCAGTAATTCTGGGTTTTTGTATATCTGTAAACAGCAGGCACATATCATATCCGAGTAGGTGTTAAGCGACTGAGTAGAGCTGGAGTTGCTGCATCTGAACTGTGCAGGGCATCTGTGTGAGTCCCTAGATCTGCTTGGTGAGGAACTTCCATGGCCAGTACAGTTTGCTGCAGGTGTCGGGTAAGGTACACTCCAAATGTGTCATTGTAACCAAGCATGGATGTGATGAGTATAGGGGCACAATGACCTCACTCGATCTAGATGTGAAACCATATGGGATAAGGTGGCCCACATAGAAGGTGTGTCCAACCACTTTGGCAAGGTAAATGTCAAAGGCGACAGTACGAACAAGTCATGTCCCCAAACCCCTAACAACTCCTACCGTATGTAATGGAGTACTACCTATGTGGTAATGTGCGGGCATATTGTTATTCCCAAAGGGGATGACTATGCAACTAATGGCATTTAGCTGTAGGCCATGGCTCAGTAACCAGTCATCCATCTCTGTGAGACCCTGTTTGAGTATGCATGTGGCAGCTGGAGAGATGATCATGGCATCCAGTTTGCAGTCAAGTGCAAACATGTTCAGCCATATTCCTCCAGTGGTAGCCTGTACTTCAGACAAATATATACTGAACAAGAGAGGTCCCAGGACCGAGCCGTGTGGGATGCCACATGTAACTGGTGTATAGACAGACATGGCACCTGCAATTCTGACCATGTGGGTGCTATACCTGATCCAGGTATCAATCCATCGTGTAAGATATGTGCCAATATCGATGCTGGTGAGCCTATGCATAATGGACCAATGGGTTATTGTGTTGAAGGGTTTTGCAGGGTTCAGGTAGGCTGTGTGGACAGCCGTCCCTATGTCAATGGACCTGTTAGCCATTTAAAGAATACAAACAGGTTCAAGAGACAAGATTTGCCCACAACAATGCTGAAATGTGAAGGACACAGTGTCTGTAGCTTCCCAATGTCTATGTGTATGAGTCCCATGACAATACGCTCCATAGCTTTGCAGAACAGGCTACTTAGGCTTATAGGGCAATATTGTCTGTGGTCCGTTGTGGCACCAACTGTGTGGAGTGGGACCACTCTTGCTGTACGCCATTCCTTGGGTACATATCCTGTGGTAACTCCAATATTGAACAGTGATGTAATGCGAGGGTTGCGTCTGTCATGATGCTCGTGTAAGATGCAGGCTGGGACACCGTCTGGTCACATTGATACTGTGATGTACGCTTTGGGGAGGGCAGCACTCACCTGTTACTGTGTGATGTCAAAGAGTTTATACTCTGTTGGGATGGATAGTTGCTCCTTAGGGGGGATGGGTGGGAGACATCTGCACTGAACCTGTTTGCCAGGATGTTGGCAATGCCAGTGGGTTCAGGGTGGGTTTAGTCAGTATGCAGTAACTCACAGCATATCAGTGAGTGTCCACCCAGGTTCCTGACATAACTGAAGAAGGCTGTGTGATAGTCCTACATGTCTGTTGCAATTGTCTGGTAGAAGCAGCCCTTAGAAAAGTTGATGAGTGATCGTAGCTGTCTGCTAGTACAGATCACAGATGCCTTCCCAGTCTGGGATTATGCTCTATCATGTAGTAGCTTCCTCCTGACATTGTACAGCTTATTAATGGCTGGGGTCTACCACACAGGTCCCCAGCCATTGGAGTAGTGAGTCCTGTTGTTATTTGGGATAGCACAATCCATACAGTCTGCTAGGTGTCCATAGAATGTGTATGTAAAGGATGCAGCAGTGTGAGCCGTATTTGACACTGTCTCAGGGTCTCTGAAGGATACCACCTTGCTTCGGTGATGTGAGATGTTGGCTCATGACAAGTTCACCAAGATTACCCAGGATGGGTGTGTGGAGGGTATATGTATGTCCAGTGAGATACATGTATGTTCTGACCTTACCAATGAGGGGTATATCAAGGTGTGGAACATAGAGTCCCCATGTTGGTGATGATCAGGTCCAATATGTATTCCCCCTTGTGGCTATGCTGACCGGTTGTGCCATAGCATATGAGTCTACAAATTGTAGCGACTGTTGGGTGAGGGTATCGGGGCTTGAGTAGTATCCCCAATCAATATTTGCGTATATGAAGACACACAATATAATGGTGCCTGTGGAGACGTTCATATTCTCCATGGTTCCCATGAAAGCCGAGAGTGGTCCCTGAGTTTGGGAGTGTATTCTGTAGCAGGCAACAAACTGAAAGGCAGTATTGCACAATGGTAGTTTTATATGTATGGTCTGTGATGCTTTGTGCAGTGCTACTAACCCGGAGGTGTGTGTATCTGTGATGTATATGGATATTCCCCCTAGTTGTGTAGTCTGTTCCAAGTCTTACTGTCAAACAGCATGGTATGAAACATAACCTGGTAGTGCTGGTGTGCATAAGCGAGCCTGCATCAGGCATCTGTCAGTGCACAGATATTGCTATCCTTCATACTGAGGAGAGTCCTCAGTGGCTGCAATATGAGGTTAACATGACTGTTGTTGAGCAGCATTACCCTTAGTTTCATTTAACCTGTAATGTCTATGGCGGTGTGTCTGTCTTCTGAGCCCTGCTTAAAAAGGGCACTATGGTGGTAGCAAGAGCCTTAGCCAGCATTCCAAAGTCCAAGAGTGACAGGTGCAAGCTGTCCATAGTGAAGCTACGTGGCATGTTGAGCATGTCACCATAGGCTGACAGACACTGTATCCCCTATGAATTAAACAAATTTGTTAGGCAACTGTTAAATGTGATATGTGTGTCCATATACTGTGATATCATACTTCGTGGGTGTAAGATGCTAGACAAGGTCAGGGTCATACTGGCCTGGACTACATGATCAGAGTGTTCCTCCATGTATCATGTCATGTGGACCAGGGAGTAACGTCTGAGGTTGTACAAACCAGCATGGACAATGATGGTGCCAGTCCTGTACTTGCTTTGGAGTGACCTGACTGCCAGTGTTATGTGGCAGATCCTGGCACCCAACAGACAGCCCAAAGTGACTAT
The DNA here is from genome assembly GCF_019279795.1 of Protopterus annectens. Classification (NCBI taxonomy): domain Eukaryota; kingdom Metazoa; phylum Chordata; order Ceratodontiformes; family Protopteridae; genus Protopterus; species Protopterus annectens. Next base: position 1,188,086,264 of record NC_056743.1, on the reverse strand, counting down.
TCCCTTGTTAGGGCTGGTGAGTGGTACGTCAGTGTGTCTGACAATAAGTGTTGCCTATTACAAGTGTATTAGGTGTGTTGTTTAGCCCGAAGGGCAGTGATTGTGTGGCACACTGACATTGTGAACTATGTGATATGTGGGTATTGTAGTGGGGTAGCAGGTGTGTGTGTGTCTGCTTTGAAGGTCTCTGCTGCTTAGGTAGAGTACATTTACAGCATCCGAGTATGTATATGTGTGATAATGTGGTTTGAGTGCTGTTGCTAGAGGATATGTGAGACTGATATGTGGTGTGTGTGGTTACCTTCATAACCTGATAGACTGTGCCAGTCATGGGTCGGGAGAGTTTAGCACCCTGTATGTCTATATAGGTGCATCTCACACATATATCTGAGTTTGTCTGGCAGAGGAGAGGGTTGTCTGTGTACATGAGGCAGATGTGACATTGTGTCAATATCACAATATCCACCAGCTGGACTGAAGAGTTCACACGAAACCGACCCCTGGACATGCCAGGATATTATCATGACATGTTCTGTAGCCTGATCACAAAGAATCAGTAGGGTGTTAAGCATGTAAAAGAGTATAACAGGGATTAGTGCTCATGTTCGTTAGTGTTTTGTAAAGAGTAGCTGAGAAGGAGTCCAGACTGAATCATGACACCTCCTTCAGCTATGTCATAAATAGCAATGTACACCCATATATGCCCTGAGTCAGGGCCAACTGTACCTGAGTGACAATGCCGACATCATGACAGACATATATGTATATGTATATATATGTACATACCCATCTCCCACTGACAATAGTCCACATCATCATACCAGGAGATATTACATGTAGAATGGATGAGCAGCTACCCCCACTGCCAAAAGCATGGCAGCACATGGAATACATTGATTCCCAATATGTGTCATGTACAAACTACAGAACAAACTGATCATGCACCTGAACAGTCATCTAAGCCTCACCCCTACACAGGATGTGGAACCGTTGAATGTGTCACAGCTACATATGGCACTCCCCACAAGTGTTGGTGCACAACACACCATGGGAAGTCAAGTCCAGTACGCCTATGAAGTCTGATCTGCAAGGTCATGGAGTCCATCATGGTTGCAGTCATAAACAGAGCTATTGGAAGCTGACATACACACAACGCTAGCAACCGTGGTATGTTCATGTGCGGATCATGGTTCCCAAACATGCTAGACTGTTTGCAAGGCAGCCACCCAGGACATACATCAATGAACACATCTAAACATGTGTCACATAGACTTTGAATAGCCCTTTATCAACATCCCAGACACATGTAGTATCCACAAAACCAACAAGCTGTGCATAAATATGTGTTGACATATGACGGAATGTCAATGTGTCCACAGATAGATCACACAAAGTAAGGATTCTGAGGTCGTGTGCAAGCTGTTGACACCTGCTGACCCACATGGACCATTCCTGGAATGGCATAAAACAAAGTGTACACACATCACCATGTCCAGTCTGATGATGTCACCATCCTACAAATACAGCCGGAGAAGGGAAGCCAGTCAATAAAGCAAATAGCGCACCATGTTAATTCGTCTCTCACTTGTATCTTAACATAGGTAGGGGGTTGAATCCTGCAAACAGTGTGTGTGTGTGTGGGGGGGGGTTGTGTATGTGTGCAGTTTCCTTTGAGAAATGTCCCCTTTTTGGAGTTTGGGAAAACTCACTAAAAGAGGTACATTCCTCTTTGGAAAGACTGATGTTGTCAACATCCTACAAATACAGCCGGAGAAGAGAAACCAGTCAGTAAAGCAAATAGCGTGCCATGTTAATGCGTCTCTCACTAGTATCTTAGCATAGTTAGGTAGGGGTTTGAATCCTGCAAACAGTGAGTGTGTGTTGGGGAGGTGTTGTGTATGTGTGCAGCTCCCATTAAGAGGTGTCCCTTTTTGGAGTCTGGGAAAACTCACTAAAAGAGGTACATTCCTCTTTGGAAAGACTGATGATGTCACCATCCTACAAATACAGCCGGAGAAGAGAAACCAGTCAGTAAAGCAAATAGCGCGCTGTGTTAATGCATCTCTCTCTAGTATCATAACATAGTTAGGTAGGGGTTTGAATCCTCAAATGCTGACTGTGTGTGTGTCACTGTTGTTCAATGCAGTGTGGGTTTTGCTTTTACTATGGTATGACAGTATGATTACAACAGTAAGTGCATTGCACACATCAGGTATCTGCATGGCAAATATATGTGTACATGTCCCCTCAATCAGTACATAGGTGTGAAGCCTGCATACTACATGAATACATTTGTTTCCATTGACAGGTTATGCCGCTGCTTCTCAGATCGTAGGTCACATATGTATGTATGTGACAAGGCCGTCCACTGTCATGTTCTGTGGCACACACACCCATGACAGTTAGTTAAGAGTAGTGTGAGTGAGGGTATATGCCTGGGGTTTATGTCAGACATGGTCATACACAACAAAGTCTGCCAAGAATGGACAGTCTTTATAGGTGTACGACTGCCTTGTGGATATGCATTCAGGCCTCTAATGTCTTATGTGATACACCTTGGGACTCCACAATACCTATGGATATGTGGATACCAAGGGACACATGACATAAAATGGGTCTGTATGTACAGAATGGTACCCAACATACATATTGAGAGCTACCACCTGTGTGGTACTGACGGGATAGTATGTATAGTACATGGGGATGACTATGCCATAGTCAGCTTACTGCTATACAGCATGTATCAGACAACAGGTATCTGTCTGTATGATACCCTTGTATAGGATATGCGTCCCATCCAGGGAATGCATTGTAGGCCAATCCATGCATTTCCAGATTTGGATGGACACATCCCTAGTGTGTCTGTATGTACCTAAGGGGGCTAAATGACAAACAGGTGTGGTCATAGTAATGGGTGGTGGTCATTACCACTGCTTAGTATTATAGTGTAGCACTGGGATCCAATTGATACTGGGTTCCCTACTACTGTGTGTCATTTGTCAGGACATCATCCAATGATTTCTTATAGTCATGCTGTTGAGGTTGTGTATACTACCAAACCGCAAATCATTGACAGATATTAACGGTATCACCCACAGCATAGTGTCAACCCATGTCATACACACATCTACCCATGTTAGTACATAACTGTAGTAGAATGCATACTGGACATTGAAAGATGCTATGAGATGTTAACAATGTGTATGACAGGATATGCCACACGTCCCATGTGTCCACTATGCATGTACATCCAGACAGTGTGCACCCACCATGTTCACAGATGTACACTTGCTAATCTGTACTGCACACATCACACACGTACTGTCCACTCACTAACACATGCTGGCAACACATTACTCTTCAGCCAAGTGGCACATGGGTGGATAATATATACTCAGACCTAACAGTGGTGTAAACAATGCTACATTGACAATCAGAGCTTTGATGCATAATGTCTGCTCAGATATACTTACAAGGATGTAGTTACACTTCCTTGCTGACAACTTGCTATTATTGCTACACTGCTATAGTGTCACCCTGTGCATCAGCACCATGTTAGCCTGTCCCTCCATCAATAATGCAGATGACAGGAGGCGGCACAGGTATCATCATATGCACAGGGCATTTTGTTGTTTGCCAGAGCCTGACATTGACCCATCCAATCAATATGTGTGTGTGTGTGTGTGTGTGTGTGTGTGTGTGTGTGTGTGTGTGTGTGTGTGTGTGTGTGAAGGACAACAGTACAGCATGGGCCAATGTTGATGTAATGTGTGTGCGTATGTGTGAGCCCTAGTTGTTTGCTTAATGTGTGTGTGTCTGCATGCACACAGCTCCACCATGTGGCTGCCATATACGGTAGCTTGTGGGACAGCCACAGACTGTACCTTCTAGGCTGTACAGATCACTGTCTCTGGCCACGGACACAGTACCTGTGCCTGGCAGGGGTGCTACGGACAGTATTGGGTACCAACCCTGACTGGGTACTGTTATCAGAGGCAGAGGTATGACGACTGGACCCATGTCCCTGCTGGGACTGGCCAGAGCCATGTGCATGTGGTCTACTGGGATGGTCAATGGACAGGCCAGCCCCAGCATTGCCACTATGGGAGCGGCTGTGAACTGTGGGCCATCCGCAACCATTGCCAGCTGTTGCTGGCTTGCGTCCACGTCCACGTCGCAACCGTCCCGCACAGTCCTGGTTCAAGGAAGACATGTTGTGGAGGGCATCTATTGTCTCCCCCCAAGTCTATCAATGACCTCGGTGTAACTCTGGATGGCACCGGCAAGGTCACGGATGCTGTCATTGATAGCGGTGTAATGTGCCCTCTGCACCCTAAGTCCCTGCCTGGTATACCGTTCCATATGTGCCTGAGCCTGCATTACAGCCCAGAACATACTGGTCATCATAAGACCTGTGATGGCACGCCTGCCAGGGGCAATATGACCAGTGGTGCTTCCCCAAGAACCCCTGGACCTCCGCCTATGTGGTACCATTCTGGGTCTACGGCTATGGCTACTGTGAGGGGATACAAGTGCCATGGGTACCACACTCTCCTGGTCAATGCCAACTGTATGCTGTCCCTTGCCTATGGCCATTGGTGGTGAGGGATGTATTGACAATATGAGTGTGCGCATAGATGGGGTTGAACGCTGTGTAGTATCGATTGGTGGACCAACGACAGACCCTGTCAAATCTTCCTGTGCCAAAATACATGTGTCATCATCACCACTATTCATGGCAGTGGCATCAGGTCACCTGCTGGTTTCGCCAACCCCTAACTCAGCACCTGTGAGAGGAAGACAGGAAACACACTTTACGGTCTGCACATGCACACATGGACACATGCACACATGCACACATGGGCAGAGGAACACATGCACACTCCTCACTACAGCAGATACACACACAACAGCAATCCAAAACATACTCAATAGTGGTTGAAGGTGGGTGGCAGTATCACAAGGTAAACAGTCACGTCACACTTGTCAGCATACAGAATATGTGTTGATCAAGTCCATGCAGTGTGAGTGTAGACAGCCATAGTTAATGACAGTGTACATGGCTGTGGTGCATGTGTGTGCATGTTCAGTGATTGCCTATACCCTGGAACACAATGTGTACAAGGACACAACATTTCTGTGCAAGTATTATAAGCTCTGCAATGTCCTGTGCACCATCACTCACAGGTATACATACCATGGCTGCATGTGTTATCTGTGTGTCACATGGATTTCCATGTCTGAATGCAGTGTCTGTGTCTGTAGCAGATAACTGTGGACACAAGTGTAGCACATGCATGCTATGTACACACACGGGATGAGTGGTGCATGTATACGTGATGGAATACCAATCCTGGACATGGCCATGGCCATTGTACAATGGTTATGGTGAGTGTGGGTCATATTCCAGAAATGCCAGTGCCAGCCATGACATTGCATGGTACATGACTGCAACATTCAACATCACACATACCCAGTGTGTGTCATGTGACCTATATACCCAATATCATTCCAGGACAAATATGTGTCACTTTGTGCAGAATGCGACTGCTATACATATTGTGTATAGCTGCATATGTTTGCACACACACAACATGTAATGCATAATGTGTATAGGTGCATATGTGTGCACACACACAACATGGATGTGCAAAGCAATGACAGCTATGTGTAGTACTGTGGTCACTGTAACTGTATGGGGTGTAGTACCATTAGCCATCATCATCATGCATCATGTGGTCACTCAAGGCCACTAAAGTGTGCTAGATCACCACCTAGCATGCTGTACCTGAACCGCAGTGCTGTGGCTAAGTTCACAATTACACAGCCATGTTGCACAAGGGTGTGTGAGGTGCCCAATAGGGAGCATTGCCTAACATGACTGTGTTATGTGTTGAAGAGTGTTGCACAGCCCCATGCTAGGCCCCTACCCCTCATGTATATTATGTGTGGTGTGTGGATGACATGTGGGATACTGTAGTGTGACCTGGCAGCGGGTGCCCGGTTACACTATGTGTAGCATGTTGTGGTGTACTGCGTATGACAAATGTGTTATGTTGTGTACACGGGTGTCAACTATGCCCATCCAATGTGCAGTACAGTGTTGCCACATTTGTGTCTGGTGCTCTGTGCATTGCATGTAATTGAGGCAGCTACTGACTTTACTGAGATGTTTAACATCTCACAGCAAACATGCACAGCATGCCTTATGCTTAGATGTGTTATGTGTACATGGTCTACACCTCACCTATGACATGCACATTTCAATACCACTTTTAAAGTGTTAACACACTCAACAGCATGTATCATCTGCCCTGATGTCACACCAGAGGGACCTACAAGAATATGACACAGTTTGTCAGTGGCCACAACTGTGGCATTGCTGCTGTGAGTGTGCTAAACTACAATAGAACAACAGGCATAGGTGTATGGATACTATTCAAAATATCAGTATTGCACACAATAGGCAGCACAACCGCTAAACACAGTACACATCTCACATATGCATAATCTAGCAATACAGGTAACAGTAGTCTACAGCTAGGGCATGTTACCTGCACGCTCCATGTCACCATGCTGGGTGGCTCTGGCCTCCATGATGACACATGTGTGATGTTGTTGCTGCTGTAGGCCAGGAACCACCATACTTAGGAGCAGTTCCTCCACTCTGGTGAGGGGGGGGATATATGGCCACCCCACCACCTGTGGCAAGCTGTTGCCTATGGATATCAGACGCACGCCGCTGGACATTTCTAATTAAATCACTGCAGTGATGGTGTACCTACTCATATGTCCAGTTATGCATGCCTATGTCATTTACCCGACGAACAAGTTCTTGCCACAGTGCAGCACGCTCATGCTGGAGCTGGCTGGCCCTGGAAAACAGCAGGGTATAGTGCTGAACCAGGCTGTGGTGGATTTCCTTTTCCTCTGCGGCTGTGTAGGAGGGATTCCTTTGATGAGCCATAAGCCTGGAAGACAAGTGAATGATATGCGTGAGCAAGTCATGTGGCACACTTAACATTATACAGTACAGATATCAGTTAACTGCCATATATAGCATCTGTTCTTCTGTCTGAAGATACACACATTCAATACCACATATCAGTGGTCAGCCCACAACTGGCTGACAGTGCCTGCCACACTCCATATAACAAACCAGTATACACCAGTACTCGGCACACTGTTTGGGATCCAATACACAGCCTCGCCACGGGGGTACATATCAAGCTAATGCATGAAGAAATATGTCATCCATTGCAACGAATGTGAAGTACAGTTACAGTATAACCAGTAACCCACCCTAGTCGTTGATGCCATACCCTTACCTACCATATGTACACAGTTGTTATTATAGCTGGCATACATCTGTAACAGAGTATACATGTTGCTAGGTACACACGCAAACCCTGCAACACACCTGTGATCACGGACATGGTACAGGCATCATTACACACACATCAGACATTCATACAACACACAAATGTATGCTGACACAGGTGAGCATTTCCTGTGTACCTTACAGTACTGTGTGCCCCTACTTACAGATACCTATGCCTGAAGTATGTAATCTGTGCAGACTACAGGAAAACACACAAGACAGTGTTACCAGGGAATGCAAACATACACCATACTGTGCTGTTTAGGCCTACAGCTTCAGGTAGTACAATATTTCAAATGTCAGCTGGATTCACCAACAGTACCACTTACTGAGCATACATGTATTGCTTCAGCCTACGATGGGACAGCACAGTCGTACACAAGGAACTACATCACAACATATGCCATCCTACTATGTCTGCATCCCAATAACTGACACATCTTTCTCTGGCCTCACACCTAGGACACAAATGACCATGACAGAAACAACCTCACACTAAGCTATCACACCGTAACAGACCTTGCACACATTCACTGTCACACTCATTCCACCTCACATAGCAGGTATTGCACTGAGTACATGTGTGTGTTCATTGTGTCATAGATAGGTAATACGCTATTGGCCCTAGGGCCTACAGAAGCCTAGCCATATGCTACCCTGGCCTTTGACACACATGTAATTTGATTTCACTTGCTCCTGTCAACTGGATACACAGATGTGATTCCCAGGTCGTGTTACCTATCCCCCAGACAATCATCAGGGGTATGTATGCCATCTACTACTGAGGAGCCTTGTTTGTTAATGCTGGGTGATTTACTCCAAAATATGGCATATTTGACAATAGGAGCCTATCCCTCCAGCATGTGCTGTTTAATGAGGTGGTGAGGATTAGGGACCTAGGCCGTGTAGCCCGGTGGGATTGTGAGGTGTTGACATGGTGGTTGTCTGACTGCTATGGGTGTGACATACCACAGTATGTTCGGCAGAGGTAACCTCTGGGTGGCCTGTATGCAATGCACTGTAGTATTGGTTATGTCAGTCAGTCTGCATAGGGTATGTGTTTGAGGGCAGTATTACTCTTTGTGAGGTATGTCTGTGGCCTTTCCACTTGCTGTAGTTGTCATGTGAGGTACATACCACATGGGGCATTATGATGAGTACAGGGGAACACTGACCTATAATTCCGTATGTGACACAATGTTTGTGATGACACGTACCACGTAGACAGATTACAAGACTAGTGTGGCACTGTGAATATCAAAGGGCAGGCTACTGTCCACCTGTGTCTCATGTTCCCTTCTGACACCTTCAGTGTTAGGCAGGCAACCACCTATCTGGTAGTTAGTGGGTAAAGTGTTTTGGAATGGGGTATGGCACTGCAGTATCAACACTGGTGTTCAGTCCATGCCTTGGTCACCAAGCACCTTTTGCAATCGCCTGACCCCATATCTCACTCTGTCACTATATATATATATATATATATATATATATATATATATATATATATATATATATATATCTCTATATATACATATATATATATATATATCTCTCTATATATATATATATATGTATATGTATATATACACATCTATATATCTCTATATATATCCATATATATCCATACATATCTGTATATATCTATATATCTCTATATATATCTATATATCTCTATATATATCTATATATGTATAGATCTCTATATGTATATATGTATATATCTATATATCTACATATCTATATATCTATCTATATGTATACACACACACACACACACACACACACACACACATATATATATATATATATATATATATATATATATATATATATATATATATACACACACATACTTGTAAACATCCATTGCTGTACATATACATGCACATATAGGCACATATACTGCCCACCTTTCATGGTGGGAATATCAATTATGAAACAGTTGTGAGACATACAATTATGTAATAATATTGCACAGTGTTGTGCAGAATGCATTTCTCTGTCCTCAGGCCGTATAGCTGTAGCAGACCTCACTGGCTGTAACTCAGTCCCACAGCATTTAACCACCACATGGCATATACCTGCACTGCTTGCTGTTTTCAATGCCACACACTACAACCTACATAGATATGTGCACATAGCAACCTTCAACTACATAGATATGTCCAGCCTTCACTAACAGTTGCAGTATGTCCCTTGCCCTATGCACATAGGTACACAGGAAATGCTCATGCATATAGATACGGACTGCTACCACATATGGAGGGTTCACAGTATGTAGAGTACCCTTCAGACACATCATTCGGATGCCAGCAAATACATCTCTGTTACATACCTTACCTTTGTATTTCTCATCTCTGTCTGTTGTACCTGTTGACGTGTTTTTTTTATTTATTTATTTTTTTTCGTTTGGCGTCTCCAACTGCCTCTGTTTGTTTGTCTGTCTGTCTCTCTCTCTCTCTCTCTCTCTCTCTCCAGTTGCTGCAATGATATGATTGCATTTGTGGACAGCAAGTACAGGCTGCTTTTGTCGGTATCTGCACATGTGCATGTGATGGCCTCTGCACCAATTGGTGCCCACCATTTAGTAATTGCATGCAGCCTACTGTGTGGTAATTGCAGTTCTCACTGTGATTTCAGGACACTGCTATAAAATGATAGGTTAGGTAGGCGTAGGCCTTTCAGTTTTGCAAGGTGGGGACCATGCTTGTTTGCTGTGGACACTGTTGTGTCAGTCAGAAGGTTGGTATATGTCTCATATCTGGAGCTGGGTTGTAGCCAGTGAAATGCATGTTGTACTGAAACCTGACTGTTGCTTCTTCCAGTACCCTCTTCTCAGTGTGCAAGTTTACTCACACCTCCTAATGCTAACACTGGATACATGGGAGTATGTACTTTCTTTTGGAATTAGGGGATTAACTGGCATACTACAGTAGCTATTGCAATGTATTCCTATGGCTTTCCTATTTTCCCTTTACATTCACTCCTTGTAATGCATGTTATATTTCTTTATTGCAATGCATTCCTATGGCTTTCCTATTTCCCTTTACATTCACTCCTTGTAATGCATGTTATATTTCTTTCAGCACCAAGTTATTGTATATCTGTTGTGGCTTAGTGGCACATCATGCAGACTGTAGAGTCCAAGGTGTGGGGTTTGAGACTGACAAGGGAATTTTATTTTGCTGCTGAGCAGTACAAGGGCCTTGTCATACCGAGTGACTAAGGCACTTTTAAGCAGTTGTAAGCGGGTTTGCACGGGTTTGCGCGATGCTTAGCAATGCTAAGCTAACCTTAGCTTAGCTTATTTTATGTTAGCAATACTAAGCTAAGCTTGGCGTAGCTTATCATGTCTTAGCAATGCTAAGCTAAGTGCACACATGCGCACACTGGTGTAAACACGCTTACTACTGTTTACAAGTGCTCACTCCCGCTAACCCCCACGCTCATTTCTTTGACAGAAAAGTAAATGGGGAGGTAGGAATGTGGTGATAAAGGGTGCACAAAGAGGGGAATACAGTGGGGAAACCAGCTTGGGATGTACACGATGGGTGTGGAGTAGGTCCATAGCTGCCCATTTCTTTACCAGCAACAGCTGTGCATATGCAATACATTAGGTGGGATATTTGAAACCTTCCACCCCTGAGAGTGGGGTGAGGACAACTAAGTTTGTTGTACTACCAGTTATGAATATTAGGCACATGCACTGTTTGTGAACTGCTATACTGTCATTAGTACGTTACTTACTTCTGAACAGTTTGTGGTTTGTTTGTGTTGACATTAGCACAGTCTGCTCAGGACAACTGGACATATTTCTGTACTGTGTATGCCTACTTACACCCTTGGTTGTGCCTGACTACACGGGTATATAGTACCTTTGGGTAGGGGTGCAGAACTGCAGAGTGCATTATTTATTATCGTGTGATGTTTATCTTACTGAACATGCAGAGTTGCTGTGTACCTGTAAGTCTATGAAGGCTTGTAGTCTGTCTGAGTAGCTCCCACCTGTGGACATATTCAGATGATAGACAGAGGTCAGCCTAGTATTCTTTGACTGTGCACCACAGCAGTGTTTTCAGCACCTGAACAATGGCATTGTCACAGGTGGTTGCTAGCAGTACATGGCTACATCCTTTGATATTTCTGTGTTGTACTTCTACATAAGGGCATGCTTGTGGGATTCATTCTACAGCTATTTGCAGAGTGTGTAACAGCAGACAAGCTGATATGCCTGTGTGTGCCTGACTCTTCCAGGCCTCAGATACTCTCACGTATATATTTAAACAGCCTCAAGGAAAGGTACATATAACTGGGATACACCTGTCATATAGTTCAAACATTTTGCAGTTCAGACTTTGGGGGATTCAGAGCATATCTATTACTACACATTTTTTGACATGCAAGTGGTGTCTACTCTCACTTATTGACATTTGTCATTAAGTGAGATTCAACACCTTTCTGCCTACTGTTAGTACATTTCACAGGGAGTCAGAGGGACACAGCTAACATTTGTTTACAAATCAGGGTCATCACTGTAGTGCAGTCACTGTTGGGAGGTCTGGCCTGTGACCTATGCAAATATGCCAGTGTTTATCCTGCTCTGATACTGTGTGGGGTTTGTAAGCTGCTACTGTAACCTTATTCCCTACTAGCATGGCTGATTCTCTTTTCACAGTCATGTCATGCAATTCAACAACACCTGCTGGTTAAGGCCCACAGAACAAGATTTGTGTTATGCCATTCCTATTTTCCCTTTACATTTACTCATGGTAATGTATGATATATTGCTTTCAGCACTAAGCTATTGTATATCTGCTGTGATGTAGTGGTATGTCATGCAGAGTGGTGAGTCCAAGGTCCCATGTTCGAGACTGACAAGGGTATTTTATTTTGCTGCTGAGCAGTACAAGGGCCTTGTCATACAGAGTTACTAAGGCATTTTTAAGCAGTTGTAAGCAGGTTTGCGTGGGTTGGCGTGCCGCTTAGCAATCCTTAGCTAAGCGCACACAAGCTCACACCCGCGCACCCCCGCTAACTACTGCTTAAAAGTGCTTACTCCCGCTAACCCCCACGCTAATTTCTTTTAAAGAAAAGAAAATGGGGAGATAGGAAAGTGGTGTAAAAGGGGGCACAAAGAGGGAAAGACAGTAGGGAAACCAGGTCGGGATGTGCAGGATGGGTGTAGGGAAGGTCCATAGCTGCCCATTTCTTTACCAGCAACAGCTGTGCATATGTTTGAATTTTGGTGTGAAATTTGAAACCTTCCACCCCTGGGAGAGGGCTGAGGACAACAAAATATGTTGTACTGCCAATTAGAATTATCAGTTTACATGTCCAGCGGACATGTGTGCGAATTGGGAAGCTATGCATGGGACGTAATTTTTTTGTGGGAACAGATTGCCCTTTTTTTAATTTTTTTTTTCATTTGAGAGTGGAATGTGAGGTAGAGGATGTAGGTATATTTGGGGAGGTAGGTTGGGGAGGTAAACAGACAAGACAAACAAGACGCATACAGGGGCGGAGTTTGACACATGGGGTGGGTGAACACAATTGATGGGGAAGGTTGTTTGGAAATCGCAAGCCCATGAGCCCACAGATGGTAAAAGTGGAACTGAGATCCCCACCCATGGGCAGTCACCACTGCACCTTCACAGCCCCAAGGGTGGCTGTGCTGGGGGTCTGAGTAGGATGGGCAGGCTCACCCGATAGACGTGCCACACTTGCCTCAAGCTGGCATAGGGGATCAGCGACTGAGCGCTGGATCTCCCTACACACTACAGCCTGAACCCTTTGAAGGGTGACAGGTGGCCCTTCTCTGCCCATGCTTGCACGGGGGGGGGTGAGCCCCATCCCCTGCAGCGCTTCCACCCAAAGGTGGCACAGGACCAATGGAGGAGGGGAGCCCGGGCTGAGCACCAGAGCTGCTGGTGCCAGGTGCACTCGCCAACTGAGGAGGGACAGGTGGGTCCGCTGGGACCGGCCTTCCCATATGTTCTGTGATTAGGTGTGTTTAATTACAACATAAACAACAGCATTCCAGATTAGTTGTAACAGCATGCAGTAATATTCCCATTAACCCAACACACCAAGGTTCCAACAGTTGAACAGCAAGCATAACACATGCATATATTGAACGACAGTGGCTATTCCAACAGCATGCAGCAACAGGCCACCATGAACGTGGTGTTTGAACAGGGCACATGCATCAACATCAATGCAAATATTTATAAAACAATAGGACATATGTCCCAACAAATATTTAAGGTTACACATACTCATTGAGATGTGGAATTGCATGGTTTATGCACATACGGTAGGGTGTAGAAAAACCCTCGGTTAACATCTTATAATGACCTTTTAGTCTACACTACATTCCCAGTGACTGCAAGTGTATATCCCCTACCTGTATTACTATACTTGCCACCATACATTAGGTTGTGTCATGGGTTTGGCTAGTTCAATATATGCCTCACCTATATCTGACATACTTACTGTCCAGGATGCAGATGTTACTGCTACATATTTCTTGTTTGCATTTATATTTCTTTATCTACATATCTGGGATGTTTTCACATGACGTTTTCACTTCGATTTGTACAGAACCCTGCATTTCTTGACACACAGTCACATTTCTGGTGAATAATTACATGCTACACGTGTGCCAGGTTTACTTATTCATGCCAGCCAGTAACTGACTATTGTGGACTGTATATATGTTTCACAGCTACTAGTACTTCCATCACCCACTTTATATGGGACTGCATAACTCTGGGTTGCCAGCACATTTGTTTGTATAATGCAAAGGTACAACAACATTTCAGACTCTCTGACACAGACACACTCTGGGTTTTAGACCTTTATTAATGACATTGCACACTTTTCCACAGGCTCACTCCTTTATTTGTTTTAACGGTGTTTATGGCAGACATGTTCAAGACATATTATATCTTTATTAATAGGTTAGAACATTCTTTTTTCAGGCTCACTCACTTATGTTATATGACAGTGCCTGCAGGGATATTATTCCAGACATATGTTACCTTTCTTAATGGGTTACTACACTCTTTTTCTGCCTCTCTGATGTTTTTATCTGACAGTACATGCAGAGGACGTATTCAGGCAATTCTATGGTTGTTTTATTGTACTACAACACATTCTTTCATGCTCCCTCCCATATTTTATACAACAATATATGCAGAATAATCACTAACTTGCCTGGTGGCGTAACCTTAGCAGCCTATCAGCATAGGCTTGCTGATTCGCAGCACGGTCACCTGCAGCTGTAAAGTAAATGAAGGGATATTGAGACATACCTATCCATTATACATACTCCATTATCAATTCTTACATACTGCATTCCATGGCTACATACTCAGTTGTGGGGCATTCTGCATCCCACGGGCCTCCTGTATCCACTGGTTTAGGTGGTTCTGCTTTCGTCTCTTCAGGTCTGCATGGTGGTGATGGACCTGCTCACCAGTCCGAGGAACACCTGTGGCACTGGTGAGGTCACGAGCTAACTGGTTCCAAGCCTCTGCCTTGTACTCCATCCTTTGGAACTGGCCCTGCAGGAGTCTTGTCTCGTGACAGTGGACAAGGAGCCAAACCATGCATTTAGACTCCTCGATGCCCCAATGTTGTGCTCGGAAGCATGAACCCTCTCCTGCACCTGCCATTCTGATTGCAAATGTGAGCTACAATCAGTTATGGCATGTATTCCCACCTATGGGGCTTAAATATGCCGCATTTCCCACACTTTTTTGTGATTGGCTGTTTTGTAAAATTCTCAGCTGACTGCAGACCTTCTTAGTAATGGTTAAACTACCATTCGTAAGTTTATGAATGTTAATAGTGGCTGCTTCTCCTATGTTGTCATGGCTTAGTGGTTCTGTACTTTGATTATGATGCAAAGGGTCCTGGGTTCGAACCTTGTCATTCTTTTATTTTAATACTGTCTAGACAGGCTAGGGGGTGTGGCTGCATTTAAGCAGCTTAGCTCTACGTTGCTCCCAGGTGCCCTACGGTGCCCTACGGTGCCCTGGTTGGCGCGGCGCGCATGTCTGCGCAAACACATTGCGCTGGGTAAAGCACTTTTAAACTTTGGGCAACTCTATTGCGCTGTGTAAAGTGCTATTACACTATGGGCAACTCTGTTTAGCTGGGTGAAGCTCTATTAAACTATGGGCAACTCTGTTTAGCTGGGTAAAGCGCTATTAAACTATGGGCACCTGTGTTTAGCTGTGTAAAACGTTGCTTAACAGCAGGCTATTATATATTTGGGTCCTTTAAAAATATATATTTTGTTCACTGATACATTGGCCATGTCACTGCTTTTAATAACATTTTAATCATATATGTCTGGTATTATTTCAAATACTGATTTAAAACATAACATAAATAGGAAGGGGAGTGGTGGGACTCGAACCATGAATGCCTTATTTTTGTGTATACGCTCTATCATTACACTATTGCTATTTGGATTCATTTGCATAAGTAGTTCTTATATGCTCTTCAGTGTCACAATTGCTAACTGTGGTTAAGCAATGGGCACAACCACGCTTACAAGCACAAATACGGGCAGATATATCATGGATTTAAAAAAAATAAAATTAATATTTTACGTTTTATAACTGTGATAGGGGTTTACAGTGTCAGGGAATGTGGTGTTGGCTGGAAGTACATTTGAGCAGACTCGCTCTTGTCTGTTGACATTATGCTTTTTAAAACCTTGCAGGGGCAAGGGCTTTTAGACTGCTCGGCAGTCGGACACGTCCCCTGCTTGCCTACTCAGTCCATGTAAGAGTTACGGATGAGTCAGCGTGCCCTCATGAAAGATATACCTACTAATAATTCTAATGTACTGATTGAGTAATTAATTAATTAATTAATTAATTAATTAATTAATTAATCATTTTTCTTGATCCTTGTCTTTTTATTTATTTATTATTTTCTGTGGGTGGTAGTGTATACCCTCTAAAGCAGACTGCCCTGTAACAGAGTTACCACAATAATAAAGAGCACTATATAATCAGACACACAGGGTGAAAGCCAAAGGAAATAGCAAACCTCATCATGTAAAGCAGGATGATGGCAGTGTGCCGACTGATGTAAACCATGGAAGTGATGTATAACTTCAGCGCTTATGGTATACCATGCCTATCTACATACCACTCTTTCTGTACAAGGTCTACTGACAATACCTGTACACATTATCTTTTCTCATGGGCCCTTTTTCCTTTAAATATACTCTATTTTTTGTTTGTTTTATTTTCATCAGCTACCTTACAGTTTATATTCCATAACTGTATATTGTATTGGGTGATCTAATCTTTATAAAATAGACATCAAACTAACAATCTTATCTTATCTGCTGCATTCTGATTTTGTCAGACTCTCCCTGCCATTGAAGAAACTCCTGCATATTAATTTCTACAAAATGAAGACATTGCTATTTGCCAGTAAAATAAGACACAAGCAAAGCCTCCCAAGGTGTTACGTACCACCTGAGCAGATTTATATTTGATTTTCAATTTGCTCCACCTTTGGTTAGACTCTAGCATGACCTTTACTTATCACTTTTTTCTGTCTCTGCCCTCCCCGCATCCTACTCCACCACCCATTTGAAACTCAGGCTCATTTGCTCCATAACCAAAGTGACAGCCCTATGGTCTGCTTGTTCAATGATTAGGGAAGGAGTATTTTCAGCTCATCTGTTTCCACCCAGGAGGCAAGAGTCAGGTAGTTGGAATGAGCTAACCTTGATTGTGCAGAGTCGCCAACATGTAACTTTCTCCCCATAAGCAGTTGTGATTTCCACAACTGAGACTTACAGTGGGTAGGTTCAGGTTATCATGTATGTCAGCTTACTACTGAATGTGGCCTGCTACAAAGTACAGTGCAGAAGGCACCCTGATCCATATTGTTGCTGACATACATTTCCAACAACTGTAGGTAAGCCATTCCACCTCCGTTCCAATTGCTCTTCCAATTCCCATGCAGATAACTGAATATGGGCTGTCTGGCTTGTAGATATGGATTTATCCTTCTATGCCCTGGAGCCACGCTATTACCTTTACTTTTCTCATGAACTCACTTTAGGTAACCTCCTCTCACTACAGACATAAGAAGGTTTATACCTTAAATAGAATCTCTCTCTCTCTCTCTCTCTCCCTCTCAGTTTCCCCAACTAAGGAGCAAAAGTGTTATTGGCTACCCTTCTTTCGCTTATATCAAATGCAGTACTAACCCTGAACCCAGTATATTATTAACAACTCAACCGTTTGAAAAAACTCTGACCCTTTTCTAGAAATTGTACTCAGGACCACAGATTGTGTACAGCTGTCATTGCCATTTAACTAACAAGGAGGCTCTGTTTTTCCTTTCAGCTAGAAAATCAACATGGTAATGGCAATTTTTGTTTTACACACACATGCATCTACTACAAAACAAAATTATGAAACTTGCATTAGCAGCTCTGCAGAAAATGAAAACTTTCACCCTTGTCTGGGGACTGAAACCTGGACCCCCTCCATTCCATGTGGTTGTCATTGCCACTGGATCAGAAAGAAGTCTATGTACAGTTAGGTACCTGGCTTCCCCCTACAGAAGTTTTTCCTTTCAAGTAGGAAATCATCATAATGGTGATTTTTTTTTCAAACAAAAAAGCATCCAAAGCAGTGCAAACCAAGAACCTAGTATTGTATTAATGACTCAACAGGAAAGGAAAACTCTGACACTGGTCTGGGGATTGGGGATTTAACCCAGGACTCAGGGGGGGGGGGGGATCCTGGGTTCAGTCCTCAGACAAGGGTCAGCATTTTCCTTTTCTGTCAAGTTAATTTGTCTTAGATCCAGCCATTTCACATTTTCATTCATACAGAAACCGCTATTTTGCAGCTCCTTCCCTTCTCTAGCACACTTTCTGGAACAAGAACATCATATAACAGATCCCTCCAATAATTCTCCCTGTCTCACTGTAAACTGCTGATTTGTCATAAAATCAAGTCTATATCTGGTCCCAGACATGGAATATTGTCCCTTTGGATACATATACTGCTTCTCACCTTGTGTTTTTCTCTAGTAAGCTGAATGTACCTGTTTCTTAACATGTTTCTTTTAACCCTGTAGACATTTAACTGCATTTGCTGCATTTGTTTTTATCTTGTATGACATGTTTATGTGTCAGAGTTTGTCTGTATAGCTTATGATCCAGCTTTATATACTTTGAATTTTACAACTGTTTGCTTTTCATGTTTCTTCTGCCAACCCTGTTGATTTACAACTTTAACTCTGTATAACAACCTGATTATCTCCCAGCCTCACTCTACCCTTTATGTTTTATCACTTTGTTGGTGCAATGCCTGGCAGGGCTTCATTGAGTCAGTTCACTTATCTAGTTACCAAATGAGTAAACAAAAAGTCTCACAAGAATCACTTCTCCACTGTCACTGGACAGAAAAAAGACACACATTCTGTTTAAAAATTTAAAATAATATTTACACAGCTTCACTTACAAATTAAACTAAAAAGTGTAACTAGAATATTTTATACATATTCGTAAATTCATAGAATACCTGTTTTAAATTACATACATTACATATAAATTACATATGTTGTTATACCTCTTTATCTTGCATGTATTCCCACTTCCACTAGATGTCTCCCCAGACGTACATTCCACCATCATTATTTCTTAATATTCATTGTTTTCTCTATTTTCTACACATGGTTTTCCTTTTAATGTCCATCCAGAAGTTCTTTTGTCAAAAACTATTTGCCATCTTACTACGTTATATAAAACTTTAAATTTCTTTAAAATGTAAATTTTCATCTAGGTTTTTGTAACAGCAAATCATTGCATAGTGTCTGGTAGTCAGTGCAGAAAGTTAAGGCAGTCAAAAAGTGACTTTCTGAGGGAGTAGATTTTAATTTAGTTTCCAT